>NC_090625.1:1392751-1400570 GCF_004359215.1 Bremia lactucae
CGTTGCACTCCTGGCTAACGCACCCCTTCCAACCGCACCAGGCTCTTGGCACTGTGCCGGTTTATGCGACGCATGACTTCTTGTCAGCTCGCCGTCTACTGCCACAGGCTCTCGGCTCTGTGCAGGACATTCGGACGCATGACTACTTGTCATCGTCCTATTCACTACCTCAGTCTCCACGAGCTGGGTAGGAATTGGTGACGTTTGACATCCCGTCAACGCACCCTCAACTGTGTTCGACACGACATCAGTTGCATACGCCTCTCGCAGGAGCACATCCTTTCCGGTGTCCTGCGTAGAGTTCGCAACTGTGCGTGTACGCCAGTCTATCCATGGTTAGTGTTTTGCCAACCATGGCATGCTTAGGATGAGGTCATACGGACTCTCCATACCTAGCACTGTGAACTTCTCTTTACAAGTGAAGTCACTAAAGCTGAAGGCGAGTTCATCCTGAACTCCCTCAGACTTAACGAGCGCGCCGTTCAATAAACGAACAGTCGCCTATATCTCGCTTGCCATTCTGGCAAAGCGACTCAAACATCGCCGGTCTCTTTTTAGAGCCGCGAGTTTTACAAAATTTTGTGATGCACCCGAATCCACTAGGAGGATCATCACCTAGTCATAGCCTCGTACTTGAGCGCTATAGACCAGCAGGGTTGAGTTTTGAAATTTAGAGACCTCAGGGACTATACTCCCCATTTCTTCGACAACTCTGAACTTAAGGGTAGCTTCAGAGTCCGCGTCAGTAGGGCATCCGCCCCTACTGCGCTCCTTCATTTACCGACCCCTCAGTGGTCGATGCAGAACTCATGCGTCTCGTACGCTGCTTCTTGCCATCGCCCTTTCGGAAGGGAGTCCTCTTGCTGGGCGTCTTCGCCCCAGCAGTGACCCTGGCATAGCAGCGAGCCATCATACGGCCGCGCTTGCCGCATTAATAGCAATAAACGTCTGCGTTGCCCAAATTGCTCCTCAACTAAGGCAATTTGGATTGCCTCTTCCATCGTCGACGGCACCTTTCTGAAAAGGGCCTGTCGCGATGGGCCATGCCGTAGTCCGTTCATAAACGTGGGCACCTTAATGTGCTCCGGAATCGGACCTACGGTTATGGATGCCGACAGCGAGCGCACCTCTTGCACATACTCTTGCAGAGATCGCTTCGCCTGTCGCGCTCCAAAGAAGCGCACCTGAAGCAACACTTCGTTGTTCGGCGGCTGATACATGGCGCGAATCTTTTTCTTGAAGATCGCCCATGTAGGAACGCCTTTCTGTCCACCATATTCGCCGACTAAGCCCACTCTGAGGCCTTACCGCGCAGGTGCGACATGGCGTACGACACCATCCGGCTGTCGTCCTCGATGAGCTGCGCGACACCGCATTGCTCCACGGCTAAAAGCCAGTGGACAATCGTGTGCTCCGCAGTTCCATCGAACTTGGGCGGCTCCATCCAAATGGGCCTCGGCTGATGCGGCCGGGCAGATAGCATCTAAACAGTCCTGTTGAGAGCCTCGCTCCGAGCCGCTCATGCCTCAGCTCATCCTGAGTCTGAGTGACAGACTTCGCCGCAGCATGGCTCTGTGCCTCGGACGCGGCTCTCCGCTGTCCGAGCACGAATGCCTCAAACTGCTCCAACTGAGCAACATGTTGGTCATGAGGACCGCGAAGAAACCTGGCAGGGGCTTGTCCACCAAGACCCTGCACCATGTGCTCAGCCACCTCCCGATGATGTTCGGAGAGGTGGAAGAAGTAAGCTCAATTAGTATTGAGGATCATCCTCACGTACCCACGCAGAGATGCAGGTCGTAGGAAGGATTTCAAGTGCTACCAATTGTAGGCGGGCACGTCGTAATGCGGTCACGCTCTACTTAAACACACACCCTAGCACAGCGAGGAAGCGGTTAAACCAGCTTCTATTGCGTGCAGTGAGGTAGTTGTGGTGGGTGCCTTAGCGACCTCACCCAACGCATTAAGTACTTTAGCTAAATGTCGTCACGGGAGCGGTAATCCGGCTTCTCATGCGCACTTACTTAGTAGAAAGTAGTTTTCAGACCTATTTATATTTAATCACATTAAATATAAAAAACATTTTTTACCAATCAAAATGTCATCTTTATAGATGATACTTATATGTAATTGGAGCGTATCTTTCTAGATACCTCGCGTAATGGATGACGCTAGCCGTCATTCTTCCTAATGTGAATGCACCAAAGTGCATCACATACACAAGGGTTGGTAACAATGTGAACAACACCCAAGTGGTGGGTCTAATTACTTTATTTAAGTAATTGTCCATCCCCTCAAGTACACCAAGTGTACTTAACGGGGACTGTGTAACATTAAGGCAGCTTTAGCCCGTTACATTGGCTACTTCATATCTCTTCTCATTGTCCATAACTGTAGCAGGCGCTGACATTTCTTCAAGAATCGACCGTCGATAGTCAGCCACATGTCGCTTGGGACGCGGAATTGCAGCGACCTTTTCCAACGACTCAGTACGAATATGCCGTTTACTACCCAAGTCAAATATTGGGTGGGCGTCCTGAGCTTCATTCGGCTCCTCTTCAGATACCATATCATTGTCCGTTGAGATATTCTCTTCATCGTCGTCTTCAATAGCGACAGACTTGCATTTGCACCCGTCATTTATTGTCTTACAGTCGAAAGTATCTCCCTTGAACTTGGCATCGCGACTCATCAGAATTCGACCATTTGACATATCTTTAAAACGATAAGTTTTCTGGTGCTCCGAATAGCCCAAAAATCGGCACAATACGGCTTTTGCGTCCAGCTTCGATCGCTTTTCCTTCGGAATGTGGACGTACGCGTGACAGCCAAAAACCTTGAGGTTTGTCAATAGCTGTTTCTTTGTCGTCCAAAATCTCGAATGGTGACTTTCCATCGTCGATAGAACGCGATGGACACCGATTACGAAGAAACATTATTGCCGTCATTACAGCTTCACCCCAATCGTACTTGGCAAGGCCGGCAGTTCCAGCATGCACCTAGCGCATTCCACAAGCGTCCGGTTCATACGCTTAGCAACTCCATTTAATTGTGGCGTGTAAGGCGGCGTATACTTGAGAACGATTCCTTGTTCCGAGCAAAACATGGCCATTTTCTTGGACGCATACTTGCCACCGTTGTCACGACGAAGAGATTATACGCGTTTGCCGTCTGCTTTTCTGCGAACGCAACAAAATTGGCGAACTTGTCCATGACTTCTGACTTGCTCTTGATCAAGTAAACGACACAGTACCGGGACTTGTCATCGGTGAAAGTCACGAAATAGCGCTTGCCGCTAAAAGTTGGAGTCTGCACAGGGCCACATACATCGCTGTGTATGACCTCTAAGAGCTCATTTGCCCGATTGAAAATGTACGCGGGTTTGCTTTCCAAGCGCACAGCTACCACAAATCTCTCACTTGCTTACGGACGCAATGTCAATTCCAATAGCGAGATTCTTTTTGACGATGGCACTAAGCCCGTCATGACCGATATGTCCTAGGCGAAGGTGCCACAAGTACGAGATGATATCTTCATTGTGAGCAAGAGGCTTGACCACATTTGCTTCCTCTTGATTAACTACGGTCATGTGCAGCCTAAAAAGTCATTTTTCTTCGCGTCCACCGATCTTCCACTTGACGCCTTTTGTCTCTGAAAAGCACCCTTCCTTGTAGAATAAAACAGGCCTAACGTCCTTGGTAAAACGACCGACAGAAAACAAAGTTCGCGGTAACTTCGGAATATTCCAAACGTACCCCCTGCGAAGTCTTCATTGACATGACGATGTCTCCGCTGCCGATAGCTTGGACAACACCGTCGTCTGCGAGATGAACGTCGATTGGAGCAAAGACCTTGTAAATCCGCATGAACTTCTTGGAACTTGTCATATGCTGCGTCGCCCCCAAGTCGACCACCAAATCATCACTTGACGTGGCATAACCGCTGCTTCCGCCAATCAAGAAAAGATAGTTGCCAGAATCTTTAATCTGTGCGACGTTTGCACGCTGCAACCGATATCGCGAGCGGCTAAGTTACGCAAAAGTTGCTGTTGACAAGGATGCGCCTCGAAGTGCGGAAGACTAACCGGTCTGTACCGGTTGATCATCGACATCGTTCGAAAGCGATCATCTACATCCGACAGCACAGCAGATGGTTCCGCGAACGTTCGATGATCTACTTTGAGATGGCATCTCCACGTGGTAGAAGCTGATTGGCTTGAAGAGATGTAGCCGGTACGTAAATCCAGTATAGTATCTAGTAGGCTTAGAGGTAGCAAACGGTTTGCGAACTAAAGACCTTTATAATATTTACTTTGCATTGTGCAATCTAGTGCTCGCTTGACCTAATACAACAGGTCATGAGCCCAAGCCCCGCTTACTCTGCCTTCCCAGACACTGCCTTCGTTACCATGGACGCCTGTACGTCAAGCCGGATCAACAAATTCGACGGCGCCAACTTTCACACGTGGAAGTTTAAGATGCAGATGGTGCTGGAGGAGAGGGACTTGTGGGAAGTGGCAAGTAGGGAGATCAAGCTGGAGCACTGCACGAATGCGTTGGGTCAGGCGACCTTCAAGAGGAAGTCTCGTAAGGCGCTGGCGATAATCTGTCTCGCGATGGAAGACTCGCAGCTGCCGCTTGTCCGATCGTCAAGTGGTGCGCATGATGCCTGGTCAAGACTGAAGGACACTTCGCGAAGAGGATCCTCGCAAACAAGCTCTTTCTTCGTCGACGTTTTCACAACAATGATGAAAGAAGGTGATGATGTCCTAAAACACATCAACAAGCTCAAGACGCTAGCGGGGCAGCTCGACGCTGCGGGTGCCCGGTCAGCATGGACGACTTGGTTATTACGCTTCTTGGGAGTCTCAGTAACTCGTTGCAGTGTCTTATTACTGCGTTGAAATCGCGTGCGGGTATGGGATTTGGGAGCGTATCCGCACGCAATTTCAACGCAGTAACAAGGAACAGCGCGGCGACGGAGCTGTGTCTGGTCAAGCGTTTGTGATGAAGAAGGCTAAGCGCAAAGGACTGCGTGCGATAATTGCGGCAACCAAGGACACTGGATCGCAGATTGTCCTTTACGAGTCCTAACTGACGCGTGCGATAATTGCGGCAACCAAGGACACACTGGATCGCAGATTGCCCTTTACGAGTCCTAACTGACGCTGAGGTGTTTATCTGCAACACAATCCGAACCGCGGTTAAACATAGCATTAAATAATATTATAGTATAGTTAAATGCACTATGTAGAAATGAGCGGTTTCGAGAAGAAGAAGTGTAAGCCCTAATAAATCGATCACTTCCAAATATTCCTTCTCCTGCTCAACTGTCTCCACTCCGGTTTACCCTTCGTGCAGACCCTTTAACCCTCACTCATCGCTCCTTCTCGCTTCGCTTTGCCTCGCTCATTTTAACAATAATCGCTGTCTTGTCGCCGTCGGCTACTAAAATCTCGCCTTCGTCTTGCTCGTCCAGTGTAGAAAACTTAGACTTGTCGAAAAATATGATGTGGATGGCGCCGCTGTCAATGGCCCAGATTCCTGGCATATATTTGCCTGTTGATAGTTCGCATTCCAGCGAAACCTCAAATGCGACCCGATCGTATTCGTAGTTGTTGATGTGCCGATACTATATTGCTTGCTCCGCGTCCGCGATTTTCCCCGCCGCGTCGAGCTCCTCGATTGTCATCCATTTGCTTGGTCCAGTACCGTTCCATAGTGTGCTCAATTTGCCGCAATATATGCACTGGCGGGATTCTCGCTCGGCACTAAACGCTTGATCTGTGTCTTTAATCTTCATCTTCGGATTTCCCTACGAGGGAACATAAGAAGAATGGTATTCTTGTTTTTGTTGATTGTTTCAGCAAAATAATACATCTTCTTGCTGTACCGGAGTCGACCACAGCCATAGGCTGTGCTCGTGTCTTTGTTGACACGATATTTCAACTCCTTGGGTCACCCCGCGAACTGGTCTCAGATCAAGACCATATATTCACGGCAGAAAGTTGGCAAACTGTGTTTAAATCACTTGGAAAAGAGATTAAAAGGTCAACATCTGATTCTCCTCCAACAGATGGTCAGACCGAGCGTGCAAACCGTATCCTCGTAGGGATACTTCGCGGATGCATCCACTCTTTTACGAGATAGAGCGAGTTTTTGCCGATAGTAGAATTTGCCATCAATAGTTCAGTGCATGCTTCTACTATGCATACAACGCTTTTCGTGAACGGCTGACGCCATCCACGTATACCCTTGTTTGAAAGTGGCTCTTATTCAAGGGGGGAGGGACTCGCTCGAGCAAAGAACCTTCTAGCTCTTGCTCATCCCGCATTAGCCCTAAGGTTAAGCCCTAAGGTTAACGCGAAGGATTTAAAGTGAACAAACTCAGTAATAACAATGATGTTATTACTGACTTTGATAACGATGCTAAAGACTCAGCATCGAAAACAATTTATTATTAATGAGAACGATAATACTTTCAATAATGAGCAGATTGATATCTCCGCATTGCGAGCTGGCCGCACTAAAATAAAAATAAAATTGAGTCAGCAGGTGATTTCCTGTTAGCTAGAGAAGCACCGACAGAAAAGTAACTCTGACAAAAATGGAAGAGCAAACATACTTTCATTTATTGTTAATGACCTAGTCCTACTGTCTACGGTACACCTACCAAAAGATGTAGTGACGAATGTGGAAAGTAATAAATTACTGCTCGGGTATATCGACCCGTTCATGTACTACATCGCCAAAGCAATGCGTACACGATCGAGCTGCCTCCCCGTATGGAGCAGCATTAGGACAAACGCAATATTGCTGGCCTTGACGAATTCGTCCCTGGCACGATTATCCGCGAACGTTTGAGTTATCTCACGGTTGACCACGCGCTACACGGACTTGGAAAGGAACGCGCCACGTGTAACGGGGTGTATCGTTACGTGAAATTAACACTAAAAGGTTGTTAATTAATATATTATCTAAAAGGTCGATAATATTTGGAGGATATTACTTTATATAGTAATGTCCTGAATTCTTATCCATAAATAGGTGTAGACCATTATGTCTATTTATTCCGCAGACTAATCAGCTGTAGAAGTAATCAAAGAGAGTTACAAGATAAGATAGATAAGAATTCATTTACATGTTTAGTATTAGTTTATAGTTAAGTCAACATTTACAAAGATAGATTAACAAGACACTTAACTATATAAATGGTTTTCATTTTACACTCTTAAGCTAACTTGCCTTACAGTGTACGTCACCTAACGAGAGGCACCACTCACATCTGAGGCAGTGTGAAGTGGACTTATACTGAAACAGTACAAGACGCAGTGCCCCGTTACACCTGGTAGCACTTTGTAGTCCGTCCAAGGACCACACTTCCCACATTTAACATGGACATGTTAGATGGTAGTGGGAATACGCATCACGTTTCCCCTGAAAGCTACTCCTTTCTAAGTGATATAGAAAGGAGTGCGGTTGAACTCATTCGTTCGACCGCAGGGAATGATCCCATCCTAACCATGCTGTCTGCTTTTGGACAGACGGTAAAGGGTGGCTATGGCCATTTCCAAACTTGGAGGTAGAGCTATGGAGTGGGCACTATCGTGCAGCACGTCCATAAACGACGCTTTTCCCTCATGGGATTCGCTGAAACAACAGATGACTAGCATGTTTGCTCCGCCTGATCAGGCTTTCCGCATGTGAGCACGGCTCCTAGCGACTCGGTAGGGTAAACGAACCCAAATGGACTTTGTCCAGGAGTTGAAAACTCTCATTGCGTCTATGCATCAAGAACCGGTGCAAGAAACAATTGTGGT
>NC_090625.1:1400670-1432653 GCF_004359215.1 Bremia lactucae
TCGAATAAACGAAGCAAAGAGTCTGCGCGAGGAGGCGAAGACACTTGTTGGAGAGGAAGCAAATTTGGAAGCGATTGATTTATTGGGACTTACACTTGTACTTCTGTAACCACTTATTTCTACATTGTCTTTTTACTCTACTAGGTGAAGTGATTGCGATGGCGAATTCCATTGATACAGACTGCCAGCACTCTGCCAGAACAGGCAGAGGTTGTAACGAAGCAATGAAGCGTTTGGCGTCACCCGTCGACAAACTTTGCAAACACGTATGTACCTGCGGGCGAACTCATACTGGCGTGGTTGTCCGACGACGGACATTCTAGAAGGTTCTAGAACAATACTTTCATAAGAAGCACTTACGAATTAAGGACCCAAATATATTCACTTCCAAATATTTCACCTTTTGACCAAATGTCTTCGATCCGATTCGTCCTTGCTTCGCCTTGCTCATTCTAACAGCTTATATCATGTCTTCTGCCAACGAGATGTCAAATAAGGTCTCCATTGAAGAATTTCAACGGCCACCTAGAGCCACTACATGCGTGGTGTGTTCCTGACCAAATCAATGTGGCATGTCATGAATCGTTAGACGACGTCAAGCTTCACGGATGCGCCGGCCAGAATGACTACCTCCGGGCCAGCCGCCAGCAACGTTGCGTTTGGACTTATGCTGCTGCACATGAACGCGGATTACCACCATGTGGTTAATGATTGCGGGGAAGCGTGGGTTGCGTGGGCGCGTCCTAAAGACGATGTACGTCGGATCGCAGAAATCTGAGCTGGATCTACCTTAAGAGGCAACTCTTCTGTATGGGATGGCGGAAGGCGACGACGTGTTGCATCATTGCAATGAAGTTCTTAATATCAGTGCCAAGCTCAGCAGCATCGGGGCTAAGATTGAGAACGAGTCCTAGCTATTTGTTTTGCTTCGCAGCCTGCATATGAGATGAGCAATGCCAAGATGCTGTAAGGTGCTTACAAATGATCATATCAAAGCGCAGGGCGAGAAAGTGGTGGCGGTGAAGTCGGAGAATTCTGCAAAGGCTTTCAGCACCGACCGTGAATCTCGTCAGTGCACGTACTGCGGAAAATTGGGGCACGTTATTGACAAGCTGAACCGAGCGATAATATCAGAATCGAGAGCCAAGAAGCGGCGGTAACGCCGAGGACGCGGGCCGATAATATCCAGTGGGGAAACTACGACGATGCCTACGACTACGATCGGGTGGTGTTTGCTGTTTCGCTGGAGTGTGAAATGGCGACGAGTAAAAACATGTCTGGGATAAGGGCTTGACAGCGGCGCGACGCACTACATATACAACAACAAGGCAAAATCCGCCAATATTGTTGAGCGCGTGCATATTAAACGGCAGGGTGAGAAAGTGGTGGCGTGAAGTCTGATAATTCTGCAAGGCTTTCAACACCGACCGTGGATCTCGTCAGTGCACGTACTGCAGAAATTGGGGCACGTTATTGACAAGTGCTATACCAAGCAGTAATATCAGAATCGAGAGCCAAGACGCAAGGGTCACGCCAAGGACGCGGGACCGATAATATCCAGTGGGGAAACTACGATGATGCCTACGACTACGATCGGGTGCGTTTACTGTTTCGCTGGAGTGTGGAATAGCGACGGGTAAGAACATGTCTGAAATGTGGGCGCTTGACAGCGGCGCAACGCACCACATATACAACGCTAAGGCAAAATCCGCCAATATTATTGAGCGTGATGAAGGGTGGCGTGTCAGTAGCCGACGGCATTATGGCGGTTATCAACGGTACTGACACCGTCGTGGAACAAGTCATACTCCCGGATGGAAATATGAGCCATATTGAAATCAAGAACGCTTTGTGCGTACCAGACATGAGCAAAACATACATTCGGCACCCCAAATCAACAAGCATGGCAAGTTTCAAGTCGTATTTGATGGCGCCGAAATGCGCGTTTCGTTGCCGATAAGCACAAGTGGCAAACTCAAGTAGCGTACAACAAGCCGACACAGGAGGGACTTATGGATAATGGTCAACCGGTTAGTACTGGTAATAACCGGAATGACGTCATAGATATGACATCAGATGTTTTAAAGGATTTTAAGAGCAGAGGTTGGCTAAGAGTAATGGTTGGCTTAGAGATAGCAATAGGTTTGCGAGCTAAAGATCTTAAAAATTTACTTTGCATTTTACCCACTACAGCTCAAACGACCTTAAACATCACGTTATGAGCCCAAGCCCTGCCAACTTTGCCTTCCCCCCAGACTTTGCATTCGCCACCATAGACGCCTCTACGCCAAGCCGGATCAAGAAATTCGATGGTATTTCTTTCTCACGTGGATAAACAAGATTCAGATGGTGCTGAAAGCAAGGGACTTGTGGGAAGTGGCAAGTGGGAAGATCAAGCTGGAGTATCTATACGAATGTGATGGACCAGGCGTACTTTTAAGAAGAGAGGCGCTGGCGATATTCTGTCTTGCGATGGAAGACTCGCAGCTGTTGCTAGTCCGATCGTCAAGTGGTGCGCAAGATGCATGGTCACGAGTGGAAGGACACTTTGAGAAGAGGATCCTCGCGAACAAGCTCTCTCTTTGTCGACGGTTCTTGACAACTATGATGGAAGAAGCTGATGATGTCCTGGAGCCCATCAAAAAGATGAAGACGCTAGCGGAGCAGCTTAACGCAATGAATTCCCCGGTGAGCGAGTACGACTGGTTTTACACGCTTCTTGAGAGTCTTAGTGACTCATTCTCCAGTTTTTTTATCACGGCAGTGGAGTCGCGTGCGGACACGTTACCTTGTCTGCTTTCCCGCGAACCCAATAAAATTAGCGAACTTGTCGATAACTTATGACTTGCTTTCGATCAAGTAAACGACACAGTATCGGGACTTGTCAACAATTAAAGTGACGAAATAACGCTAAAAGTAGGGGTCTGCATGGGGCCACATACATCGCCGTGTATGACCTCTTATAGCTCACTTGCCCGATCTGTCGATTCGACTGGCAGCGTACGCGAATTTTTTACCAAGCGCGCATCCATCACACATGTCATACTTGCTCACAAAACCCGCAATGTCGATTCTAATAGCAAGATTCTTCTTAACGATGGCACTTAGTCCGTCATGACCGATATGTCCAAGTCGTAGGTGCCACAGGTACGAAAATGTCCCTTTTTCGGGCCAAAGACTTGACTGCATTTGCTTCCTCTTGAAAATTGGAGTCATGTGCAGCCTGAAAAGTCCTTTTCCAAACGCCTTTTGTCTTAGCGAAGAAACCTTCCTTGTTGAATACAACAGGCCCAACATCCTTGGTAAAGCAACCGACAGAAAACAGATTGCGCGATAACTTCGGAATGTGCCAGTATTCGTAAGCACACCCTTCTTCACCCCGTGCGAAGTTTATATTGACATGACGATGGTACCGTTGCCAATCGCTTGATCACCGTCGTCCGCAAGATGACCTTTGATAGGGGAGAAGACCTTGTAGTTTCTCATGAACTCCTAGCTTGTCATATGCTGCGTCGTCATCGAGTCGACCAACCATAAATCATTTGTCTTAACAAAGCCACTGCTAAGCCGACAGCCGCGTATAATATCGTCGTTGCGATAACAGTGGCGAAGAATATAGCAATGTTCTGTTCGGACCAAAAGTATTTGTTTCGAGCATATGCCGCCTAACTCACCACAATTAAACGGAATTGCCGAGCGTATGAATCGGACGCTTGTGATATGTGCTAGGTGCGTGCTGGAACACGCCGGCCTTGCCAAGCACTATTGGAATAAAAGCCATGTTTCTACATAATCGGTGTTCATGGCGTGCTATCGACCATGGAAGTCGCCATTCGAGATTTGGACGACGAAGAAACCGCTGTGGCAAACCTCAAGGGTTTTGGCTGTCACGCGTACGTCCATATTCCAAGAGAAAAGCGATCCAAGCAGGACGCAAAAGCCGTATTGTGCCGATTATTGGGCTATTGGGAGCACGACAAGATGTATCGATTTGAAGACCTGTCGACTGGTTGATTTCTGATGATTCGTGATGCACAGCTCAAGGAAGATACTTTCGACGATGAAGGCATCTTAACGGACATTGACATGGAACCTGAAGTGGAGCCGAATAAAGCTCCGGATGCCGACCTGACAATTGACCTGAGTAGCAAGCAGCACACTCGTACTGACTTCCCGAAAAATATTGAAAATGCGTTTCAGGTAAGGCTCACAACCCAAACCGGTTCAATCCGAACCGCCGGTAATATTTACGACGACATTCTTATAAAGGCGGTCTTTCTTGAAGGTCCTAGAGCAATAGGCTATAGGTAGCACATGTGAACTAAGGACCTAAATATATTCACTTTGAATTTAACTCCTTCCCTACAAGTCATCGCTTCGGTTTGTCCTCTGCCAAGACCCTTCGCTTCAACTTGCTCCGCTTTCCTTCGTTCCGCTTCAAATCTTAACAGTACAGGTAACCGAAACTCCGCGTCCCAAGCGACATGTGGCTGAATATCGACGGTTGACACTCGAAGAAATGTCAGCTTCTGCTATAGTCATGGGCGATTAAAATAGGTTTGAAGCTTACGTCGTGTATACAGTGGAAATATGCCAACAACGTTCAAGTCGGCGATGGAATCTAGCGACGCGGAAGAGTGGAAAGCTGCGTGCTACTCCGAATTTGAGTCGCCTCACAAGAACAAGACATAGGAAGATATGCCCTTGCGTATGGGACGCAAAGCAATCGATTGCATATGGGTGTCACAAAAAAAGGAAAATTTAGATGGAATTATCGAGAGTTTCAAAGCGCGGCTTGTGGCCAAGGGATTTTCGCAGAAGTATTGAGTCGACTAGGAGACATTTGCAAGTAACAAAGTTTACTTCGATTCGTACAGCCTGGCAATAAAGTCGACTTTTGCGGCTATTCCGATGCAGACTGGGCGGTTACCATTTTGATCGCAAGTCAACTTCTGGATATGCTTTCATCCTGACGGGTGCTCCCATAAGTTGGGAAAGCAAGAAACAGTCAAGCGTATTACTCTCGACCAGTGAGGCAGAATACATTGCCTTAGGCTTAGCGGTCCAAGAAGGCACGTGGACTCATCGCTTACTTTGTGAAATTCTGGATGCGGCAAGCGAACGAGGGGACCGGAGCTCAAGATTTTTGATGAAAATCAATCGTGCATCAAGATGGCTAAGAATCCTGTCAACCATGGCCGTGCAAAGCACATCGACATCAAGAAACACCACATCCGTGACGAAGTCAAGCGTGGCGAAGCGTACCTTGAGTACTGTGAGACGTCGAACATGTTGGCAGGCACAATGACGAAGAGATTGCCCGGACCGTGCCACAAGGACATGACTGCGGCGCTCAGTCTTCGTGCGACTTCGCATGCGTATTGAGGGTTATAGGTTTCAGGTAATGTACACAACCCAAACTGATCTAATTTGAACCGCGTTTAGCGTAGTATTACTTTTACTATAGTCTTGAATATTAGACAATGTAGAAATAAGTTGTTACGGAAGTACAAGTGTAAGTCCCAATAATTCAATCGCTTCCAAAATGACTTTCTCTACCCTCCGCCTCCTCGCACAGACTCTTTGCTTCAGTTCTTCGACTCCTTTCGCCCTCGCTACATCTCAACTTCAGACTTCAACAGGTTATGAGCTTAACGACCATGTTTTCTGTGCAAGATTTTATGACGATGGTATACGTCGACAAGTTCAACGGTGACAACTACGCCACGTGGAACCGCTAAATGTGTGGCGTGTTCCTTACCAAGTCGGTGTGGCACGTGGTCAACCGTGAGGTAACCCAAACGTTCGCGGATAATCGTACCAGGGGCGAATACGTCAAGGCCAGCAATATTGCGTTTGTCGTAATGCTGCTCCATATGGACGCAGACTATCATCACGTTGTTGACGACTGTGAAGAAGCCTGGGATGTCTGGACACGCATCAAGACATTGTACAGCAGATCGCAGAGGGCTGGACGCATCTATTTGAAGCGTCAGCTGTTAAGCATGGAGATGGCGGAAGGCGACAAGTGTTGGATCACTGCAACGAGGTCCTCAACACCAGCGCTAAGCTTAGCAGTATTGGCGCCAAGATGGAGTATGAGGACGTTGCGATCTGTCTGCTTCGCAGTCTCCCTCAAAACTACGAGAATGGCGTGCTTAACTTAAAGATGAGCAGTGCAGAGTTGCGGAGGCAAGATGTTGTAAAGGTTCTGACAAACGAGCACATCAAGCGACTAGGTGAAAGGACTGCGACGGTGAATATTGAAGACGCAGCTAAAGCGTTCAGTGCCGAGCGAGAATTTCGCCAGTGCACATATTGCGGCAAGTTGGGGCACACCCGATGGAACGCTGCTGGACCAAGCAAAAGGATGACAATCGAGGAGCTCGACGCGGCGGACAAAATCGCGGATGCGGAGCAAGCAATGTGCAATATCGGTACGACGACGACTACGTACAAGATCGGGCCGCATTTGCGGTTTCGCTGGAATGCGAATTATCAACAGGCAAATATATGCCACGAATGTGGGCCATTGAAAGCGGCGCCACCCATCATATTTGTAACGACAAGTCGCGAGCAAGACAAGGCAGGCGAGCTTTGTAGCTGACGGCAACAAGACAGCCATTATGGGCGTGGGGACAATTCTTGAGCAAGTAGTTCTACCCAATGATGACGTGCGCGAAATCGAGATTAATGATGCGCTATACGTGCCGAAGAGGAGCAAAAATCTACTTTGTGTCCCGCAGATAAATAAAAGTGGACGTTTTAGGGTGATGTTCGACGGAGCTCAAATGAATATTGCAAGAATGGCTCCAAGCAAGTGGTGGCGACGGCTGATCTCGTCGACGGTCTTTACTGGCTTCGGACGCCATAGCGATTAGCAAATTTAGCGACTTCGAATAGTAAGGTCGACCTGCATGCGCGAATGGGCCACGCTCCAAATGACGTGCTGCGAAAAATGGTTGCGAATGGGATGATTAAGGACGCCTCTATAACATCAACGTCAAGTTTATCAAGCATGTGTCGTGGATGTCAAGAAGGCAAAATGGTCCAAAAACCATTTTAAAGCAACCATTATAAGCGCCGATACGCCTCATTTGGGCTGTTTCACTTTGATATCTGCGGCTCGATGGAGCAAGAATCGTTTGGTGGCAACAAGTACTTGCTACTTATTGTGGATGAGGCCAGCGAATGTATGACAGGATTCTATTTGCGTGTCAAGTCGGATAGCGAGGCCTTCATCAAGACTTCCATTCTAAAGGTCCAAACGCAATTCGGAAAGAAGGTCAAGCGGGGCTCGCGAGTTTGCAACTAATTCGCTCAAGTTCTTTTACGAAGACGAGGGTATCGAGCAGCAGGTCACGGTCTCCTACGCTCATCAAACCAATGAGACAGCTGAGCGCGCTATACGGACGATTGTTACGACTGGACGCAGCATGCTTCACCATGGAAAACTGGACAAGCGTTTCTGTGGTGAAGCTGCCATAACTCCGATATTCGTCAAGAATCGCCTTTCTCGCCAAACCTCGAGAACAAAACTCCGTTTGAGATCGTGCACAAGTCCAAGCCAAGCGTCAAGCATATGCGTAATTTTGGCTGTCGGGCTTATGTCTTGACTCCGAAGGAAAAGAGGCTTAAGTGGGATGTCAAGTCTCGAGTGGGTGCGTTTGTAGGCTACGAAGAAGTTTCTAGGCATATCGAGTCTCGACGCTCAGCGAGTGGTGATCTATCGAGATGTCACGTTTGACGAGTCAAGTCTAGGCGATCTATCGGTCAACATTTTTGACGACCTTGAAGAAGCAAACCTCGACTTTGACGCGCTCGATAGTAGCGATTACGACTCGACTACACAACGAATTTTAAGCAGACTAGAACGCGCAAGGATCGTTCAACTGATTCAAATCGCTCATTCAAAGTTTCAAGTCCTGATTATCGTGAAGCTGTATTAGAAGAAGGAAGTGCTCCCAAAGATTTGGACTCACATCGACCCAAGCGGCGATCAAATGCGCGCAAGGGACCTACTCTGACTCAAGAGATGAATGCTTCCGAGGATGATGACAGCGATCAACACCATCCGCGTTCTGGCGTGCAAGTGCAAATGCGGTCGCAGCCAAAGCCTTATCTGAGCCGACCACATTTCAAGATGCCATAAGCGGATCGGATCAGCTACATTGGCGCAAGGCAGTACGTGCTGTTTGGATTCCATGCAGCTTCGTGGAGTGTTTCGAGCTGCAAAGTTACCATCAGAACAACAAGCTATTGGAATCAAGTGGGTTTTCAAGATCAAGCGCAAAGCTGATGGCTTTCATCGAAAAGTACAAGGCTCGTCTCGTCGCAAAAGGTCTCAAGCAAAAGTGTGGAATCGACTACACGGAGACATTTTCGCCTGTGGTCAAGTATATGTGACGTTTCGCATGGTGATCGCTTGACCAAGTACTTTGGGTGGCGTCTTGATCAGTTGGATGTGGAGACAACTTTTCTTAATGGAGTCATGAAGTAAGTTTTGTACTGTGTTTCACCAGAAGGAGTTGAGCTCGACAAGGACTTTGATTGTCTTGAGCTGGTCAAGGCGATTTATGGCTTGAAACAAGCTTCGCGTGTATGGAACAAGACTTTTGACAAATTCATATGCTCGATTGGTTTCCAAGTTTCGGCTTTCGACTTATGCCTTTACATCAAGATTATTGAAGGGCAGTGCATTCTATTGCTGGTATACGTCGATGATTTTTAGTCACTGGAAGCTCGACGGATCTAATAGCGCGCACGAAGACCGACTTAATAGGACGCTTTGAGATGACCGACAGTGGCAAGTGTGCATCCTGTTGGGCATCGAGCTTGTGGACAATGATGATGGCATCGTGACAATGTGTCAACGGCGATACGTCGACGACATTCTCAAGCGCTTCGACATGGATGGTTGCAAGGCAGTGATAAGTCTAACGGATATAAGCTCAAGACTATTGCCAAGCGATACCCCGACTAAAGTAAATGCACCATTTCGTGAGGCGGTAGGGGCGCTGATGCACATAATGACTGCAACTCGGCCGGACATTGCACTTGGTGTTGGATATGTGTCAAGGTTCATTGAAATCCGCGAGTCGAGTACTGGGCCGCAGTCAAGTGCATACTACGATACCTGCAAGAGACAAGACTCGTCATATTCGTTTTCAGCCTGGCAATGAAGTCGACTTTTGCGGCTATTCCGATGCAGACTGGGCGGTTACCATTTTGATCGCAAGTCAACTTCTGGGTATGCTTTCATCCTGATGGGTGCTCCCATAAGTTGGGAAAGCAAAAAAAACATTCAAGCGCATTACTGTCGACCAGCGAGGCAGAATACATTGCGTTAGACTTAGCGATCCAAGAAGGCAAGTGGACTTATCGCTTACTTTGTGAAATTCTGGATGCGGCAAGCGAACCAGGGAACCGGAGCTCAAGATCTTGGAAAACAATCAATCATGACTAAGAATCCTGTCAACCACGGCCGTGCAAAGCACTTCGACATCAAGTACCATCGCATCCGTGACGAAGTCAAGCGTGGCGAAGCGCACCTTGAGTCCTGTGAGACGTCGAACATGTTGGCAGACACAATGACGAAGGGATTGCCTGGACCGTGCTACAAGGACATGACTGCGGCGCGCGGTCTTCGTGCGACTTCGCATTGAGGGTGCGTATTGAGGGTTATGGGTTTCAGGTAATGTACACAACTTAAACCGGTCCAACCCGAACCGCGTTAAGCAAATTATTACTTTTACTATATAGTATGCGTACGCATCCTACGTTTTTATGTTGGGCGTCTCCGCCCGTGCCATCGGTACGAGGCTTTTTCCGAGCCAAAGACTTATGGTCTCAGAACAGAGTCTTATTCTCATGAACCAGACGATCAACTCTTTCTTCCAAGGAAGAGATCTTCTGACGAGCTCTCAACAGCTCGTTTTGAAAGGACTGATGTGTCTTTTCGTTCGCCAGTTGATCAGTCGCAACCTGCGCACAATTTCTCAATGTTGATTCGGGTTCGTCAATCGAAGCGAACCCGATTTCCCTCCCTCCAGATCCATTGACGGATTCGAGTGGTGAGAAGCTTTTTTTTGTCAAAAGCTCATCTAACCACCGTGATCTAGAGGGGGTTCAAATGAGTTATCTCGTTTGCTGGCGAGGGTTCTCACCCTCGATGATAGTTGCGAACATCGTTCCCAACTGATGTTGGACGTTGCGGGTCTCGTTCTGCAGTACGACGAGACCCATCCTGCTCGATAGAAGGTCCATCGGAGAACGAGCGCTTCCCGCGCTCGTAAAAGGATAGGAGGTCCTCAATCCCTTGACGCATCTCATAAGAGATGAGCGTCCTCCAATGATGAATTTAAGGGAATATGCTTCCTTTTGGGGCATGACCTGCACCCTTAAACAGCATGGACATTAGTCCCTCCACGAAAAGCAAGGAATCCCTGTCTCTCTTGAAAAACCGTGCAGCTTGTAGCGTGCACCGACTACAATTCGTTTCTCGAACCGATCACGGAAAGCATTCAGCCTATCACGCCAGACCTCAAGGCTAATGTTTTGCACATTCTGTACAAA
This sequence comes from Bremia lactucae, assembly GCF_004359215.1. Lineage (NCBI taxonomy): Eukaryota > Oomycota > Peronosporomycetes > Peronosporales > Peronosporaceae > Bremia > Bremia lactucae. The sequence continues at coordinate 1,411,246 of NC_090625.1, forward strand.
GGCTGTCCAAGCTTGGAGCAAAGATTTGACATCCTTTGCCCGCTTACAAGAGTACCACCAATGCTGGAAAAAGGCATCGATGAAGAATTCCGTTTCATCATCACCAGGATTGTGAAGCCTGGATGAGTCGAATAACGGAATATGATATCGATTGTGGCCATAGCAGGCCAACGAATTAGGTTACCCTTAGAAGGCTACCAAGGCCTCTTTTCAGGAGCAAACCGCAACGTATTGCGGTCTCTCTGCTGTTGGCGCATGCTAACGTTAACGCTAACTTGGCCCTTCGAACGAATCCTAGAATCACTCCTTCCCTGGTGATGCAAACTAGCACCACCAGCAACACTCTTCCCTTCACGATCACTTAGTTCCTGGTGACGCATACCAACGTCGCCAGAGTGATCGTCGCCTATTGAGTCATCATCAAACGACTCTCCACCAAAGAGGTCCGATGAGTCGAGCACCCTCGTCATCACCTCTTTGATTGCCTCGTTAGAACCCAAAGGTTTAACGGACTCGGCTCCGAGTGATCCAGCGGCCTCTACAGTATCCACTGAGTCGGGCGATGACGGTGACTTGTCACCGTCACCTGCAATGGCATCAACAGATGACATATTCCAGTCACATCCAATGGGAGTAGGAGGTGACGCATTTCCCACAGTAAAGGCATTAGCGTCTACTAAAACATTTGCATTTTCAACAGCTGCGTGCAGCTGCCAGCTTTGCGGCCTCACGGGCCACGGGCAGAGACTTATTTGTCGCCATGTTAATTTGGTCAAATTTAATAATGCAAATAAAATCGGAATTTTATTTACAATCAATAATGCAAATAAAATCGGAATTTTATTTAAAATCCTAGTGCAAAATTACAGGGAAAAACATAATAGTATATTTTGTCACCCTATATCAGTCACTATAAGGACTGTTGGTTAGGGGAGGGTGATGTGGGGTGTCCCGTTACATAGGTATTTTTTTCTATGAGAGGAAAAAAATAAAGAAGTACAAAATTATTATCTCTATAAATTTTGACTAAAATAGTTCCAATATTACCAAACATGGTGACTTTGATGCAATAAGACATTAGCTTTATTGATTGGTTGATTTAAGTCTATATCAACCCCACCAATCGTTATAAGACACGATAGTGTGGTGCGCAAGGCGCCATACTTGGTCAGTTATAAATATAATAAGTTCAGTAGTAGATAGAAGATTGTTACGTAGGAAGCTACATATATTAACATAGTCTACTTTCCTCTATTCTACAGCCTTAGTCTAGACCTTTAAGCTAAAGATCTTCAGCTTTATAGGAACCTATCTCTATACCTTTGTGTACGTGAAGTTTCGAGGCACCTTACCTACCTTATAATCAATGTAAGGTTATCTAGTGCTAAGCAATACTAGTGAAAGGTGCCCCGTTACAATCCCGGAACCACGACAGATCATGCAGCTGCGCGTGTGCGATCCACCGGGTGTCGAAGTCGCCTGATGAATCGAAAGCTGCCGCAACGTCGTTGCGTAACCCGTTATCAAGTGCGTCTCGTACATTAACCGTGAGACTGTCGTCACCATTGTAACCAATCTCTGCGATCGTGGAAAAGCGAGAAGCGCGGCAACGTACCGCCTCCACGTCTCCTGACGGACATGATGAGCTGTCGATAGCCCGACCACGGCAGCATTAGTCCGCTGTAGGGCCGAGGATGTTCGACTGTAGTCCAGCATGGCGTGATATACGACGGACCCGCTTTTGGGGCGACCTAGAAGACGTCACCGATCAATAAAACCGGCTGGAAACATCGCCCCCAGCGTCCGACCACTGTCGCCACCATAGTCATCAGTTTTGTTCGATTACATGGTATCGCTAAACCACCCTGTTGGATAGGGTTCGCGGCCATCTCTTTTGGTATTCACGGACGAGAGCGATTTCCCTCGCGTGTGCCCCGCACAAAGTCTACTATCAAGCCGTGAAGACGTGTGACTGTGGCAGGCAGAGGTCAGCAAGACGGGTTAGAAAGTAATTGTAGGCACCGCGATCGCACTTGCAAGGCGAGCTCGCTGCTCGACCGTGTATGTCGTCTCCCTGGCGAAGACAAGGCGACACCTATAAATTTTGTCCAGTTTTCTGCTGCTGCGTCGTTCTGTCCCACCATCACACCAAGGTCCCGGCAGAATTCATCGGCCGCAAGACGAGTGAGGCCTTGCGTAACGAAAGACAAGTTTGACCTCGCGAGTCGAATTTGATAATGTAACGGGCTAACTGCCTTATGTTACACGCCCATTATGCTTACTTAACGGGAAGGTCAATTGACTCGTGCAACGGTAATTTACCTGCCACTCGGGTGAGGTTTACATAGTGATCCACCCTTATGTATGTGATGCACAGAGGTGAATTCAAATTAACTAGGATGACGTCTGGGGCTGATGTCATCTGCGAGACGAAGTATATAGAATTAATACGCCCGCCAGTTAGAGATGCACATCTTTAGTGATGGCATCTTTTGGTTGGGTGGTACAGGTTATATTATTTTATATTAAGTTTAAGTCTGTCTGAAAACTACTTCCTAATTCGTAAGTGCGCACGTGGAGACAGATTACCGCTCCCGTGGCGTCACTTGAATTAAGGCTCATAGTTGTTGGGTGAGGTCGCTTAGGCGCCCACCATCTACCTCACTGCACGCGAGAGAAGACGGTCAAACCGCTTTTCGCTGTGCTAAGGTGTGTGCTTAAGTAGAGCGTGGCAGCAATAGACGTGCCCGCCTACAGATAACAAATGACTTGGTTCGATTTGTGTAAAGACCTGGCACACCGCCTATGTAGGCGGGCTTGTCTTAATGCGGCCTCGCTCTTTTTAATTACACACCTTAGCACAGCGAAGAAGCGGTTTGACCGCCTTCTCTCACGTGCAGTGGGGATGTTGGTGGGCGCCTAAGCGACCCCATCCAACGTTCTATAAGCCTTAGTTTAAGTGACGTCACGGGAGCAGTACCCGTCTCCACGTGCGCACTTGTGAACTAGGAAGTGTTATAATCGCCTTTTAGATTTGTCTTTAATAATAGATAAAATTGAAAAGGTAGTTTCCAGACTGATTTATATTTAACCGTATTAAATATAAATTCCTATTGTTCTAACCAATCCAAAAAGGCCATCTATGTAAATAGACACTAATGTATTGCGAGCGTATCTACCTCGCCTAACGGATGACGCTAGCCGTCATCCCCACTAATATGAATGCCCTCAGGGACATCACATACTCAAGGTGGGTCACAATGTGAACCACACCCAAGTGGAGGGTCTAATTACTTCACTTAAGTGATTAACCATCCCTAACGGAATTTGTGTAACATAGGGCAACTTTAGCCCTTTTAAGAAAGAATTTACGTTTTGAAATTCGTCAAAAAGGAGCGAGGAAGAGCGAGCTGCTTTACGCGCCGCTTAGTTCTCTCAGTCACTCTAGCGACCTGAGTTCTCTACACGGCGCCAAAATGCCACCTGATAGGAGCCAAACTGGTGGGTCGTCTGCAAAGACACCTAATCAACCACGCACGAAGTGCACGCGCCGCGTTAATACGCCGGTGTCGTTCAGTGCCACATTTACAACGTCGATAGCTACTGCTGCTGTCGCGTTAACTAGACTGAATTATTCATCCCACTTTCACAGTGAGGATGCAGATCCGTCGCTCATTGTCGATAGTCGACACCGCTGTCATCACGTCATAATAGTGATGATTACAGCGAGTTAACGAAGAAGGTTGATGGCGTTTTATTGCCCATCCAAACTTCTCTCTTTGCTTCTAACATGGAGACAACAACGTTTACAATGCTGTCTCGTCGTCTGCGCTGGCTAGCGTAGCGACCATTTATGAGAGCGCTGCCCATAAAGGCGCAGGTGCTTCTTCGTTGGGTAAAATCACAACGTCTTATGCTCAGACCATTATTCATAGTGGTTCTGACATTGAGGAGCCCGAGTGTAAGGCTCCACCGACGACATGTGAGCGTGCCTAGTCGGTGACACAAGCCAGTCGTATCGAACGTGGTCATAAGACGGATGGCATACCACTTATGCTCGCTCCATCTGAATGGCCTCGTATCAACGGGCCAGAATCGTCGCTCTTAGAGCGCGCTATTGTAGACGCTCATAATTGTTGTGGCGTCTATAATTAATGAAAAGCTTAAGGAAAATCGCTTGGACGTATTTCCGCGATCCCGGTCGTGTTGCGTTCAAATGAAACGCCCGACCAATATGAGGCGAAATTTACGTGCCGTTTTCAATCGCATTACGATGCGGTGAAACAACGGTCGCAGCACATGGTCATGGGCGGTACTGTACCCTCTGTTTCTTTTCACTATGCTACTCCTGCTAGTCCATTTGAGACTAGCGGAGGGCCTCAGCTGGTTCTCCTTTTCATAGGCAGTAACCAAGCCGGGCACATCAATACGTAGGGTATTGATCGGTTTCCAAAAGTCGAAACCATCCACTGGACGAGGATTTGATACTTTTGCCTCACGGAGCGGGAAAGCAACCTTTCAACAAGGAAGCGTTGGCTCCCACCCGCATCCATCAGTGCAGGCCGCGCCCGATGAGAGTGGCGATCTCGCCCACCTACTCGCGGCTGCCTTACCCCCGTCCGTTTAGTCGCAGGCATTAGCGCTGTTGAACGATGCATTGGGGGTCTGGAGGGTCAAGTCTTGCGACTGACTTCGGATCTTCGGGATGTCCGCGCGAAGGCATCGCCAGGGATATGAACGCCTGAAGCTTCGGCTTGACATTCTGGAGAAGTTGATGCCGAGGAACCCGCATTACGCGCGTGGTATCCTTTGCTCTCCGAGTCCTTTTCGTGGTGGGAGAAGTCATTCGGCTATAAGTTTTTCAGCTTTTCCGTCTCCCTCACCCGGTCGACGCTCGACTCACAGTCGGCGCCACCATCGATCTCCTGTTCGAGCTTCTTGACCGCCTTGTCCTCCGTCGGTGCCAGGAAGACCCTGCATGGATTGACTACGCTCGACAAAGTTGACGAGTAGCGATTACCAAGTTGATTCGTTGGCGTCATTGGACCGTTTAGGTCCGAGCAAATCACGCCGCCAATCTGATCAATAGGCGCGTGCTCCCCCAATGTCTTTCTGAGACTGCTTGCTCTTTGTCTGCTTCCCTTCTGTGCACGAGATGCAGACAGTTCACTGTAATTAGTGATCTCTATACCTGTTTTTGCCATTTGCTTAATCGTGTCGAGCGACAGGTGTCCCAATGGAGTATGAAAATGCATTAGGGACCCTTGTACGTTGGAAAGTGCAGCCATCAGCATATCTGATGGTTATTTTTGATACTGTTTTCGCCACGGTCCGCACTTACAACACGTTTATCTGTATGCTGACATCGAAAGCGATAGCGCCATCGCTGTGTCGAGCTAGCGCACGAATCGATCTGCTGAACACGAGTTTGAAGCCTTTTTGCTCGAGTTTCTCGTAAAAGTATGTTGCGCGCGAGTTGCGGCTCCAGGTACGCTGCTGTTAGCATTATCATTTGACTGTTGCCGTTCGCAATCACACGCAAACAAACCGTTTCAATATTTATGATCTTGCGCGACTCACGATCAGCCATAGATATCTCGTCGTTGCGAGCTTTGGCATTGTGCATTATCGACGCGTAAATTCAGTAGGTGCCGGATCGATCCATTGTCCAGGATCCAGTCGCTTGTTTCGGTATCATTGGCGTTGTCAATATCGTTCACTGACTCAGCTCGCGCTTTGTCCTTATGCTCAGCACGCTTTCCGCGCTTGTGTGATTTCTTTTCGCCGATAGCGAGCTACAAGTCAACATTTGTATTCTTCTGCTTGCTCCCGCCGCCGTCCTTTCCTTGGTGCGGCAATTTTCTTGGATGCGGGACGTCTTGTCGGACATAAAACATCTGCGCCTTTCTTGCGCTGAGACGACAGCTCCTCATGCGCTGTGACGACTTCACACTCATCCGATCCGCTGCCGAGCTCTATCAATGTTGCAAAGTGTGTCAGCTCTTCTGCGTGCCGCATGTAGTCGGTGAGTGTCGGATCGTACTTGGCTCTCATGACATTCATAAGCTCTGGTGACGCGTGATGCCCTATATTGTCGAGCACCAGCGTGTATGCTCCGCCTCTTGTGTCGCTAGCCACCACCAGGTACAAAACCTGCTCTGCCCACGGCCTTTTCGCGTCCTTCTTTCGCGAACAGCTTTATCGACTGACTAGCTGTAATCGTCGTCTTGAACGTCTCTAGCAAGCGTCCATCAAGTGGTCAAGAGTCACATGTTGGTTCCACCAAAATCAGCGTGTTTGTGGTAGTAAATCTCGGCCGTTCCAGCAAGGTAATGACCGAGCAGATCCACCTTAACGTATTTGCTCCAACTAAATCCGCCCGACGCTTCAGCCAAATTGACTTGTCGCAGGAACGTATTTCGGCAATCGTAGAAGCCTGATCCCAGACCACGATGAAGCTCACTGCCGTCAAACTTTCGGCTCGTGAGCTTGCCGCATAGTGCAGCGCTTCTTGGTGCTGAACCGGCGCCACTGTCGCTGGCTCGTGCGCTGCACCAGGCGGAAGTGCGAAATCGATTGGAGAAAGCGCCTGTGCCTATTGTCGGTACGACATCGGTGGCCTAGTCACAAGAGATGAGAGCAGCAAGTCTCCAAAATTAGGTGCTGGTAGTTGCCCCGGCGTTTGACGAGCCGCCAGCTTGCGCTCTGGAGACCCTCCCAGCGCATCTATCGTCATCTTTCTGCTCCCATGTTTGCGCCAAGAGCCGCCGCAAACAGCCCACTCTCGATTGCACCGCGCTTGCGCTCATCCTCGTCGAGCATCATCTGGAAAGTCTTCATCATCTCCATGCGATCCGAGAGGCCGGCGAGGGGTGAGAATCTTTTCGTCGGTCGCCGAGCTCCTTTCGTGAGCTGGCGCATCTACAACGACACGCGTGGCGCGCGGCGGGGTTGCTACGCGTGCTGGCGAAACTTCGCGTGCAGGTGAGGCCTTGTGTGACGGGCTAAAGTTGCCCCAATCTTATACAGTCTCCGTTGAATACACTTTGTGTACTTAAAAGGGTTGGTCGACTACTTACATAAAGTAATCAGACCCACCCACTTGGGTGTGGTTCACATTGTAATCCCACCCTTGTGTATGTGATGCACATAGGTGCATTCCCATTAGGAGACCTAGCGTCATTCGTGATGACGGCTAGCGTCATCCGTCACGCGAGGCTAGAAAGATACGCTCGTAACACATATTAGTGTTATTTACAGAGATGACATTATATGATTGGTTAAAAATAATTCTTTGTATTTAATACGATAAAATATGTAGGCAATTTGGATTGCCTCTTCCATCGTCGACGGAACCTTCTCAAAAGGGCATGTCGCGATGGGCAATGCCGGAGAACGTCATAAATGTGGGCACCTTAATGTGCTCCGGAATCGGAACTACGGAAATGGACGACGACAGCGAGCGCATCTCCTGCACATACTCTTGCAGAGATCGCTTCGCCTGTCGCGCATCAAAGAAGCGCGCCAGAAGCAACACCTCGTTCTTCGACGGCTGGTACATGGCGCGAATCTTTGTCTTAAGATCACCGATGCAGGGAACGCCTTAACGTCCGCCATAAGCGCAGAGTAAGCCCAATTTGAGGCCTTGCCGCGCAGGTGCGACATAGCGCACGACGCCAACCGGCTGTCGTCCCCGATGAGCTGCGCGACACCACATTGCTCCACGGCTAACAGCCAGTGGACAATCGTGAGCGCTGCAGCTCCATTGAACTTGGGCGGGTCCATCCGAATGGGCGTCGGTTGATGCGGCCGGGCAGAGAGCATCTCAACAGTCCTGTTGAGAGCCCCGCTCCGAGCCTGCTCATGTCTCAGTTCATCCTGAGTCTGAGTGACGGACTCCGCCGCAGCATGGCTCTGTGCCTCGGACGCGGCTCTCTGCTGTCCGAGCACGAATGCCTCAAATTCTCCAACTAAGCAACATGTTGGTCAGGAGGACTTCCCAGGAGCCTGGCCAGGGTTTGTTCACCAAGCCCCTGCGACATTAGCCCTGCCACCTCCCGATGTTGTTCGGAGAGGTGGGGGAAATGAGCCCAAGCAATATTGAGGCTCATCCTTACGTACACACGCAGAGATGCAGGTCATGGGAAAGATTTCAAGTGCTACCAAGTGTAGGCGGGCACGTCGTAATGCGGCCACGCTCTACTTAGACACACACACTAACACAGCGAGGAAGCGGTTAAACCTGCTTCTCTTGCGTGCAGTGAGGTAGTTGTGGTGGGCGCGCAAGCAACCTCACCCAACACACTAAGTACTCTGGTTAAGTGTCGTCACGGGAGCGGAAATCCGTCTCCTCGTGCGCACTTACCAAGTAGGAAGTAGTTTTCAGACTGATTTATATTTAATAGAATTAAATACAAATACTTATTTTTACCAATTAAAATGTTATCTCGATAGATATCACTTATTATGTATTGCGAGCGTATCTTTATAGATACCTCGCGTAACGGATGCATGGATAACGCTAGGCGTCATCCCTCCTAATGTGAATGCACCCATGTGCATCACATACACAAGGGTTGGTCACAAATGTAAACAACAATCGAGTGCTCTGTCCAATTACTTTAATCTAGAAATTCACCAACCCCTTAAGTACACCAAGTATACTTTACGGGGACTGTGTAACATTTTGGCAACTTTAGCCCGTTACAACCTCGCACTTCCTCAGTGCGAGTGGTGTCTCATGTCACTTCACGTACACTTGTACGTGCAGAGGAAGACTCTCTTTAAAATACTTGCTTTAAAGAGAGTTCTTTAAACCGTACTAATATCATTAACTTATTTTGTTATTGTCTACTTAATACTAACTTAAATATAATCCAATACAAAACATGTAATAAAGTATTATCTGTCTTTCTCTTTGCGCGCGTCCAGCGCTGATTGGACCGCGGAGAAATTAGATATAATGGTCTATATCTAGCAATGAATAGGCTTTTAAAATACTATCATCTTAAGAAATACTTTCCAAATATCATCAACTTTTTAGATAATATATTAATTAAAAGCCTATAAGTGTAAATTTCATGTAACGATACCTCTCTCTTCAGAAGCAGTACAAGAAAAGGATGCCCCGTTACAATGTACCTTGAAGAGGCTTTTAGTTGCTACAGATCACAGCACAAAGCTTTGCAAGACACGTAACGCTTTAAGATCAAAGGAAAATTAAGCCTTTATATGCTATGCATGTGTAAACGTTACCTGATTACCATACATGGGTCTTGCCGCAAGAACTCTTTGTAGTTGCTCATACGTGTTTCACTCATAAAAATAATCTGAAGTTACTATTGTTAATAAATATTTTTGTGAATTTTACTCGGTAAGAAACGAAATGTGCTTTGTTAGACAATACACTTTCCTTGACACGAATAAAAATATCGGTCAGGAATGATGGCATCATTCAGTTTCAGAATTAAGATCTTATCTTGGTCATATATGGGAGCTTTATGGTTTCAGTCAACTTAATATGTCAATCAGTGTATGATTCACAGTTTGCTAGTCACAACATGCCGAGGGTGAGGTCATTACACTCGAGGTGATCGAGACTCTTTGAGTTTTATCCTGTGTAAATGTCCTAAAGCTCTCAAATCTGTAAATGTGAGAGAGCTTTCGCAATTAGTCAATTGCACACGTATGCCGATTATTTAAGCTATGCTTGATGTTCGTAGCATACCACGACGAGTTTTCAATCCTGCTTGCAGTTGTCGCTCTGCAAATATAGTTGCTCGAGGCGCACGACCTCAGTAAGATCAAACATATGGCTTAACCCCACAAACGAGGTCAACCGACGTCGGTAGCTTAGAGGTTATGGGGTCGAGGTGACTGTCATTGTTTAGCAGCCTCCTGTCCAGCAAGTGCCTGGGTGGGTGACGGGGCTAACATGAATGGAAATCCCGGCAAGTACCACCCCTGGGTCCGGCGCCGGGAGGTGTAATGCACGACGCGGGCGCCGGGAAGGGAGACGCTACGTCGTGAAGCATATTGTGTCACGATAGGTGAACTGCCTTGTCTCGGGCCCGGACCCGAAAACCACCGAAGTTACTGTGGGAACAACCCATCCTCCTGGGGGCGGCTGGAAATTGAAAATAACCACAAATGAGAGCAAAGCACGTGTTCAACTCAATTTTAAAAAACGCTTAAATTTCTTAAACCCGCTCATAAACATAAGCGTTCCTTTCAAATGGAAATCGAGCACCTAAATCTGACTAGTAGCAAAGCTCTGTCTCGAGCTCGAAAATCGTCGATTACTTTTCTATTTTTGTGATCACTGCCATAAGCAGCCTCTCAATGCTTCCTTTAGGAAGTCCTCGATTGACATCGCGCTAATTATAAGCCCGATTCAAAATCGGGCTAGCATTGAATAGCTTCAACTATATTTCGTTCAATAAATTCCGCACTGTTGTACCACTAGCAAGCTCATGCCGCGCCGCGAATGGCGGAGCAACAAAAAGGTTTAGGTAGCTTTGCAAGGGTGACTGTTTGTTGGCGCAGCCGGCTCAAATTCAGGTTGCAACATAGAGCATTGACGCGTAATGCCAAACATGTAAATAAATAACGGTCTAGCGGAACAAAAGGACCTAAAGTGAGTGCATCTATGTATCAGATTTGAAAGTAAGCGCTCGCTCGACCGTTGCAGTAAAGATGATAGCTTATTACATAAATGTTCTCGAATCCCTCTTCAAGGGCAAGTAGACAGTTTCAGCCAATGTATCAAAATTAAGAATCCACGGCGTGTGCTCATCCGACCACAGACATCCGACCGAAAAATTGCAACCAAGTAGATGATTCAAATAGCTTGACTGTGTCCACAAGTACTATCTTCTCTACATGATGCAAGGCAGCAGTGTCGCAACATCAGTCGCCTGACTACCTACGACCATATACCAGAATCCAGGTTGTAACGGGGCACTACGACTTTACTGCTTCAGTACAAGTCCACTTCGCACTGCTTCAGTTGCGAGTGGTGCCTTACGTTAATTGACGTACACCGTACGTGCGATAGACTTCTGTTACGACAACTAGACTTAAGAGGGTGAAATGGAAACTGTATTAAATATAATTAAGTGTCTCTTGTTCTATCTTTGTAAATGCTAACTTAATTATAAACCAATACTAAAGATGTAAATAAATTCTTATCTATAACTCTCTTTGATTACTTCTACAGCTGATTAGTCTGCGGATCAAATAGATACAATGGTCTATACCTATTTGTGGATAAGAATTCTGAATATTACTATATAAAGTAATATCCTCCAAATATTATCTACCTTTTAAAAAATATATTAATTAACAACCTTTAAGTGCTAATTTCATGTAACGATACACCCCGTTACATCACCCCTCCCTTAAACGACAATCACTCTGAATGTCATTGGATGGAGTGGTTGCTATGTGACCACTTCATTTTTAAATATGTGTTGATTGGTCAGATCCATCATTTTAAATTCCATCGCATGAAGGATCAACTCATGCCGGGTGACGATAGTGCTGCGCCTTCGGCTGCGGTTCGTGCAGCCGCGGGTCACGCACTGTTATCTCTTGCGGCAGGCGGAACGGCTGCCGTAGTGTCTTCCACTCGCACAACACTAGATGGTGCGAGTGCACGTGGTGATTCACCACGTGTTAACGACCCCTCTTTGGAGGTCGACTACGAATGCGAGTCGGATGAAGTGGCCGACTCGGGGAGAATGGAACAGTCGCCTGAAATACGTCAGGCGGCTGACTACGAGCCTTCGAATGAGAGGGCTCATTCTAATAGACGAGTAAAGAGTCTATTTGGATCCGACGGTGAGGATGATCCCTCATCGCCCGTACCATCTCTCATACGGTCACCTGCACGTATCTCTGTGCAAGGTGACGACGATGCGTAACCCATCGTAAGAAAAGTTTTTGTGGTACCCCTGCTTCAGTGGGTACTACTCAAGGGAGTGAACCAATAAAATGTCTCATCTGATCCATCGGATGAGTCTCGTCATACTGACAGACAAGGCCCTCAACGTCAACAACCAGCTGGGAACAATGCTCCCATGTGTCATGCGAAGGTGGATAACCACTCCAGCGAACCAGACGACTCGTTCGCTGCCCCTTCAAATCACGGGGTTTAGAATACGTTCCACTAAAAAACAGTGACAACCGTGGTAATTCACCAGTGGTTGTGGTGGCGGATTAAAAGTTAGATCCGAACCGTGCGTCGGATCTAGAGTCGAAGATCGACAAACACGACCGCTAGCCTTATTTATTGGGAGGAGGGTTTGAACACGAGCACGGTAAGCGTCAACCATTGGAGTAGACGGTGCAGGTTCACCATATCGAACGGTTGAAAACCGTTCAAAGAGTGCGTTCTCAATGACGGAGTACGAACGGACTTATCACGCTCTTCGCGATGAACCGTCGCTAGATTATCACGGTTCCGAGGACCTTCGGACCCGATATGAAAATCTCCAGATTCAGCATAAGAATGTGGTTCGTGACCACGAGAATCTTGCATGAATTCTTAAAAGAGATGGTCGGATCTGTCCTCGTAAGTAACCGCGTACTAATGGTACGGGCGGAGCCCACAAACGTAAAACGTAGGATGTATTCGCATCCTACGTGGCAATTCTATTGTGTACGCAATGCCTCTGCGATGCAGTACACAGAAAGGCCCAATGAACTTGGGTAGTAGTTTACTGCCACTCACATTAGTGACCAAACGCTTAGGTAAATTTACCGTAGAGAGTAGCACTAGATCATTAATTTTAAATGAAAGAGCGTTTGCTCTTCCATGTTTGTCTGCGTTCCGTTTCTGACGGTCCACTGCGTTAGCAATGAAATCCTGTATGAAACGGATTACTGATTCTCGAGCCAGCAGGAATCTCTCTGCTGACTAATTTGTTTTGACTTTTTCAGTGCGCTTTGTGCGCACTGCCATGAGATTTATCTCATCTTCGATGTCGAAGCAATCGACATCGACCTCATTCGCGTCGTTGTTAACTTCGACGCATGATGAGCATGCGCCAGAAATGGTTTTGCTCGTGCGAGCCCCCCCCCCTTAAACAAGAGGATCCCTCTAATTGGATGGAAATGAGAGGATGGCGTAAGTCATTCACGAAGATGAGTGTTTGCGTTGTTGACGCATGCACCTAATTATTGATGGCGAATTCGACCATCAACTAAAACTCGCATTAATTCGGATACGATTGGACGTAATCTCGAAGTATCTCTTCAAACACGCGATTTACCGTTCTGATTGACCATCCGTTTCTGGGCGATCGGGTATTGACATAGTCAGCCGTGTTCCGATCTCTCGGAACACGGATTGACAGAACTCCATTGTGAATCGATGATCTCAATCCGATACCAATTCACGGGGTAAACCGTGGAGTTTGAAAACCATGTCGATAAGACACGGGCACAACCCGGAGCCGTAATCGACTCCGGTACTGCAGCAAGATGTACCATCTTGCTGAATCTGTCTACAAAAACAAGGATTCCATTGTTTTTGTGATCGTCTTCGGGAAATCCGAAAATGAATTCGATAAATACCGACTGCCAACACTCTGTCGGGAGTGGTAGAGGTTAAAGACGCGCACGGGTAGAAGGTCTGGCGTCACCAGGCGTCACCCGTTGAACCTCGCAAGCACGAACTGATACTGGCGGGGCCAGTAAAAGTCGCGACTTATTGTGAGATAAGTCTTGTCACGTCCACAATGTTCACTTGTTGTTGCATCGTGACCAACTCATACACGATGCGCAAGTGCAAATCATTGTGAGTTGGGACGAAGGCCCGTGGAGTGTCGCCGGTAACGGCTGTGAAATGCAATAAATTATTGCGTGTCGTGTATCAATCGGATGACGATCGTAATGCAATAAATTATTGCGTGTCGTGTATCAATCGGATGACGATCGATACAAAGCCGGTAAATCTTTAAAAGATTTATCGGATGGATTCATTAAATGATCCATCAAACATAGAAGGTCCTTATCTTCTTTATAGGTTTTCTTTATGTCATCAACTAAGGTTGATGACGGAGCACTAGTAGTGAGTGTTGCAACAGTAAGATCACTTTCACTGTTGGGGTGCACAGCTGACTCGAAATCGGGTCGGCGTGATAACGCATCAGCGACGACATTAAGCCGTCCTGGTTTATATTCGACGTAGAAGTTATACTTCGCGAAGAAGGACAGCCACCTCGCCATTCTTTGCGAGAGGTGTGGACTGTTTACGGCCGTGCGTAATGACGCAAGGTCCGTATATACGATGAACGATCTATCTCCGAGGAGATAGACCCTAAATTTAGATAATGCATATTTCATGGCAAAGAACTCCTTGTCATGCACTGGGTAATTGCGTTCAGCTGGTTGTAGCTGACGCGATTGGTAACTGACGACGCGCTCCGCGCCGTCTGTGTCGTATTGCATTATCGCGCAGCCGATTGCGAAATTGCTGGCGTCACAGACCACATGGAATGGTCTGTCTTGATCTGGAATCGCCATATGGGCGAATGCATCAAGCTTTGCTTGATACCTTGAAAGGAGCGCTGACAACCAGCGTTCCATATCCATTTCTTGTATTTTTTTCGAGACGAGAGAGATGAATTGTCATCTCGGCATAATTGCGTGAGTACTTGTGCAAGTACGCCGCTAAACCAAGGAACTTTCTAAGTTCCATGACATCGACTGGAACTGGCCAGTCGGTGATCACCTTTATCATTTCGGGATCAGGGCGCAAGCCGTGTTTGCCTACAATGCACCCAAGAAGTGGTATTTCGATTGCAGCGAATTTCACTTCTTGAAATTTGCTTACAACTTATGCTTTTGCAAAAGTTTAAGAACCTGACTAACGTGAGTTTTATGAACTTCTACGTCCGTCTTTCCATCCATGGACCGGCTATGGACGAATACATCGTCATAACAATCCGGTACAAATTCTCGCACCAGTCACAAAAGAATCGTTACGCATCCGTTATATGTTGCAGGGGCGTTACTAAGCCCCTGCGGCATTACTAGTCATTCCCTGAGCATCCCATTGGGAGTGCTCACTGCTGTGTACGGAATGTCCCGTTCACGCATATGGATTTGATAGAACCCATCCATCAGATCCATAGACGAAAAGATCGTACTCTTAGTATAATGCTGCAACGGTACCGGCTCAACGCCGATACCTATTCAGTTTGTTGAGTGAGTGCACTATCCGCCACCCTCCTGTGGCCTTTTGCACACAAAAGGTCGGAGAGCTATGTGGGGAGGTTGAATCCCTTACATGGCCCGCTTTAATTCGATCGGTTAAGAATTTATCGATCACAAGTACATGTTCACGAGGCAGTGGCTACTGCTTCATGACACAGTACTTTGAGCTTGGTTTGAGCTCGATGTCATGTCGAGTGCCTCTATCCTTAGGCAACTAGCATGAAAATGTTTCAGGGAATACATCCCAAAACTCAATCGAATTCTTGTATTAAGGGTTTGTATTAAGTGACCAGTTTTACGTTTTCCCAAAATATACAACTGGTCACTTAAGACAAACGCTTTATACAACCGCTGACCGAATATCGATAACGTCTTCGTCCTCTGCGACGAGTACGCAGATCTCTCAAGAACTGATCAGGTGTCTCCGAAATTGACTTCGGAGGCGTATACAGATCAAGAGTATAAGCGCCTGCTCTTGATCCGTAAGTAACCAAGACATCAAATGTCTCGATTTTTCATGGGACCCCTTTTTCACAGCCTGCCGAGAGATTTATCCCTCGTGATGCTGAAGTCTAGTCACTTCAGTATTAACTATTGTGAGGAGATTTCTCCTCAAGTACGTGGGGACTTATTCCCTCAACGACTTTTGACTGTGGTTGCGCTATCACAGTCGGGTCCTCTATGGTCGACTCTCTACTCGACCTAGGATCGTCATGATGTCCTTTTTGGGCAATCGATATCTTCCTTGAATGTCGCCTGCTAGGTGTACATTCATGTCTCGATCCACTCGACAAATTCGAGTGGTTGACCTTCGGCGCTGCCTGTGCATTCGCACAGCCACCGGCAAATGACTCCACAGGGTGATTAATAATCACACTGTGATCTTGTGCAGTCGTACTAACGACCGTACCACAAGTGAGGCCATCGCACTCAGTCGTAGTACATCCACACGCTTGAGGACGCTCCAAGACGTTCATCAGATGGTCATCTGTTGAACAAGTGACAGGCATCTTACGGATCGATGCTGCCAGCTGATCCTTGGCTCGTATTTTCTGAGCCAAGGTAAACAAAGAATGACATCAAATTTGTCATTCAAATCCAGTACGATAAAATCATCATCGTACTGTTAATCTTTTAACGTGTGGTGAAATCTCACTACGCGTTTCATTACTGTTATCGATACGCTTGTCGCTAGACGCACCGTCATCCTCGTTGGGGGGATGTCGCGCGCCTACGACCTCAAGCGTCTGGCGACGAATAAAGTTATTCGTCTTTCCATTGCACCCGTTAACGTTTATACGTCTGATGACACGCTCGCAGTCCAATAGGGCTCCAAGTGGCAGAGTTTGTGTCACTTTTAACTTTAAGGTGATGAGGGATACCTCATCGCCAGGCGCAGAGACCCAAAATGACTGTGTGTCTGGAGCAACTTTTGTCAAAAGATTTGCAAATTCTCTTGAGGTTGCTATATCAGTAGGACGTTGCGCCCCTACTGACCCCGACCGTTTTTTTTGCGGTCCGCTTCGCTTTTGCGATTTCTCAACAACGTCGGACCCGCGACCGTTGCTCTTTTTGGCATTCGGTCCATAATTACGTTCAGTACCTCTCGGTACTGGGCGTGGAGCACTACACTCATGAGCGTAATGTCCTAACTTTGACAGCAATTGCATTTCTGCAATCGCTAATTGTTCGATAAGCGAGGTTAATCGCTTTTGACAAAAGAGAGGTCCATAGGTTCTGGACCTCCAAGCTTGTTTCGTCTTGAAGGACGATATGATGACAAACCAGCTTGAGCCTGTCACAAGCTTAAGTCCTCCTATTCCGCAACTGGTAATGCTTCTTCAAGCGTATCTAGTACCAAGCGGAACAGGTGGGTCTTTACGGGACCATCCGCAAGACCTTGCATGAACACCGTAATACACGTGTGTTCATGAATGTTTGCGATACAACTCGCTAAGAGTCGTATGTGCTGGGCATATGCGTGCACATCACGCTTGCCTTGCTTGAGTTTCAGAAGCTCTGAACGAGCTCTGAACTCAGCCCTTGGTGGTTCAAACGTCTGTTTGAGTCGGGTTTTAAGAGCCTCTAGCGACCCAAAGACGTATGGGTCGCGCAACTTAAGGCCCAATGCCCAAGTTTTGGCACGACCTGCCAGATTTGATTGAGCGAATGCGATTTGCATTTGCTCGTCGATGATGTGACGTGCCCTTATGGCATCGTCTAACTCAACAAACCATCTCAACAGGGAGTCTTCTTCGACTCCCTTATACTTAGAGATGTCAATCTTTAAAGTTTCGGGACAACGCGTTTGCGTCATCCCAGGTACAGGGGTCTGTACCTGTTGTAATCTCAACAGTTCCGCCTGTTGAGAGCCTTGCTGATTCAGCAAGGCTACTTATTCCTTCATCTCGTCAAGTTCATGTTGTATGAACTTGGCGACGGTTGAATGGAGGGCATCTCTGTCTAAGTTGGACAGTAATGCCAGGATTGCATCGTTTCCTACGGTCAAACTCATTCGTTCAACCGCACTCCTTTCTATATTACTTAGAAAGGAGTAGCTTTCAGGGGAAACGTGATGCGTATTGCCGCTATCATCTAACATGTCCATGTTAAATGTGGGAAATGTGGTCCTTGGACGGACTACAAAGTGCTACCAGGTGTAACGGGGCACTACGACTTGTACTGTTTCAGTACAAGTCCACTTCACACTGCTTCAGTTGTGAGTGGTGCCTTACGTTAGGTGACGTACACTGTACGTGCAGAGGAAGACTTCTCTTAAGACAAGTTGACTTAAGAGGGTAAAATGAAAACTGTATTATCATAGTTAAGTGTCTCTTAACCTATCTTTGTAAATGCTGACTTAACTATAACCTAATACTAAACATGTAAATGAATTCTTATCTCTGTCTTATCTTGTAACTCTCTTTGATTACTTCTACAGCTGATTAGTCTGCGGAATAAATAGATATAATGGCCTATACCTATTTATGGACAAGAATTCAGGATATTACTATATAGAGTAATATCCTCCAAATATTATCTACTTTTTAGATAACATTTTAATTAACAACCTTTAAGTGTTAATTTCATGTAACGATACACCCCGTTACACACACCCTTCAGTAGACTCGATGCCAACGCTGAAAGCTCGACGTTCCCAACCTACAAGCGTGAAAACCAAACAATCTTATCAGCACCAATACGCCACTAATTACCCCGTGATACGTTTTATACCCTCGTGCGTTTCTGCGTCGTTCCAAGATCGAGAATCTTGCCATTACGAAGCCATTTGTCTGGCCATAACGTCTCATAAAAACGCAGTACGAGTTCTTTTTTAAATCTGCGTAATTTGTATTGCATCTGCTCCAGGTACTTGAAATAATTTGAAAAAGGCGATCCGGGGGCATCAAATTTGCCATTCTGGAGACACAACATGTACTCGGCGCCATACGGGCAAAGTAACACAGCACGTATTGTAACGGGCTAAAGTTGCCCTAATGTTACACAGTTCCCGTGTAGTACACTTGGTGTACTTAAGGGGATGATCAATTACTTAAATAAAGTATTTTGACCCACCGCTCGGGTGTGGTTCACATTTGTGACTAACCCTTGTGTATGTGATGCACGTAGGTGCATCACATTAGGAGGGATGACGCCTAGCGTCATCCGTTTCGCGGGGTATCTAGAAAGATACGCTCGCAATGCATATTAGTGTTATCTTCAGAGATGACATTGTGATTGGTAAAAATAGGTATTTATATTTAATGCGATTATATATAAATCAGTCTGAAAACTACTTTCTACTTACTAAGTGTGCACGAGAAGCTGGATTACCGCTCCCGTGACGACACTTTACTAGAGTACTTAGTGCGTTGGGTGAGATCGCTAAGGCGAACACCTCAACTACCTCACTGCACGCAAGAAGCTAGTTAAACCGCTTCCTCGCTGTGCTAGGGTGTGTGTCTAAGTAGAGCGTGGCCACATTACGACGTGCCCGCCTAAACTTGGTAGCACTCTAAATCCTTCCCACGACCCGCATCTCTGCGTATGTACGCGAGGATGAGCCTCAATATTGATTGGGCTTATTTTTCCCACCTCTCCGAACAGTATCGGGAGTTGGCAGGGCTTATGGCGCAGGGACTTGGTGAACAAGCCCTGGCCAGGCTCTGGGTCGTCCTCCTGAGCAACATATTGCTCAGGTGGAGCAGTTTGAAAAATTCGTGCTCGGACAGCGGAGGGCCGCGTCCGAGCCACAGGGCCATGCTGCGGCGGAGTCCGTCACTTAGACTCAGGATGAGCTGAGGCATGAGCAGGCTCGGAGCGAGACTCTTAACAGGACTGTTGAGATGCTCTCTGCCCGGCCGCATCACCCGAGGCCTTTTTGGATGGACCCGCCCAAGTTCGAAGGAACTGCAGCGGACACGATTGTCTACTGGCTTTTAGCCGTGGAGCAATGCGGTATCGCGCAGCTCATCGAGGACGACAGCCGGATGGTGTCGTACGCCATGTCGCACCTGCGCGGTAAGGCCTCAGAGTGGGCTTACTCGTCGCTTATGGTGGACTTTAAAGCGTTCCCTAGTGAGCGATCTTAAAGACAAATATTCGCGCCATGTACCAGCCGCCGAACAACGAAGTGTTGCTTCAGGCGCGCTTCTTTGGGGCGCGACAGGCGAAGCGATCTCTGCAAGAGTATGTGCAAGAGATGCGCTCGCTGTCGGCGTCCATAACCGTAGGTCCGATTCCGGAGCACATTAAGGTGCCCACGTTTATGAACGGACTACGGCATGGCCCATCGCGACAGGCCCTTTTTAGAAAGGTGCCGTCGACGATGGAAGAGGCAATCCAAATTGCCTTAGTTGAGGAGCAATCCTACAACAGTGCCTCGGCGACAGCTTGGTATAAGCCGTCGGCCGAGAGGACAGATGCCACTCCTATGGAGTTGGGCAATGCAGACGTGGTCTGTTATAAATGCGGCAAGCGCGGCCATATGATGGCTCGCTGCTATGCCAGGGTCCCTGCTGGGGCAAAAATGCCCAGCAAGAGGACTCCCTTCCCAAAGGGCGATGGCAAGAACCAGCGTGCGAGACGCATGAGTTCTGCATCGACCACTGAGGGGTCGGGAAATGCAGGAGCGCAGTAGGGGCGGGATGCCCTACTGACGCGGACTCTGAAGCTACCCCTAAGTTCAGAGTTGTCGAACAAATGGGTAGCATAGCCCCTGAGTTCTCGAAATCTTGGACCTCAACCTGCTGGTCTATAGCACTCAAGTAAGAAACTATGACCAGGTGATGAACCTCCTAGTGGATTCGGGTGCATCACAAATTTTGTAAAACTCGCGGCTCTGAGAAAGAGACTGGCGATGTTTGAGTAGCATTGCCAGGATAGCAAGCGAGAAGAGGTGACCGTTCGTTTAGCGAACGGCGCGCTCGTTAAGTATGAGGGAGCTTAAGAAGAACTCGCCTTCGATTCTAGTGACTTCTCTTGTAAAGAGAAGTTCACAGTGCTAGGAATGGAGAGTCCGTATGACCTCATCCTAGGCATGCCATGGTTGGCAAAGTACCAACCATGGATAGACTGGCGTACACGCACAGTTGCGAACTCTACGCAGGACACCGGAAAGGATGTGCTCCTGCGAGAGGCCTATGCAACTGATGTCGTGTCGAACACAGTTGAGGGTGCGTTGACGGGATGTCAAACGTCACCAATTCCTACCTAGCTCATGGAGACTGGGGTAGTGAAAGGGGTAATGACAAGTAGTCATATGTCCCGAAGTCCTGCACAGAGCCGAGAGCCTATGGCAGTAGTCGGCGAACTGACAGGAAGTCAAGCGTCGCATAAACCGGCATAGTGTCTTAGCCTGGTGCGGTTGGAAGGGGTGCGTTAGCCAGGAGAGCAACGGCACCCGCTACCCAGTCAAAGGTCGTGGTGACTCGAAGAACGAGTACCCGACGGATTAGGACGATCAAAGACACGTCTAAACGAGTGACCTTTGGATCAGTCCCAAATAAAGTGGACGGGCCTTCGAACGAGGTGTTTGAGGCCGTCAAAGACGAAATTGCGGAGGCATCCTCAGTTGAGGTGCTCCGGCAAGTCTTTAAATCTGCCGAGGAGATAGTAAATCTCCCGGAGATGTCGTGGGATCTGTTCCTTGCCGAATTAAAGGAAGGAAAGATCCACGAAATAGTC
>NC_090625.1:1434978-1436526 GCF_004359215.1 Bremia lactucae
GGTAGCAAGCTCCACATGTCGACCGCAGATCATCCCCAGACCGATGGCCAAACAGAACGTGCCAATCGGGTCGTGGCGGATGTCTTACGCACTATAGCAACTCCCAAAGAGTGGAGCAAGCAATTGCCCTTTGTGGAGTTCGCTATAAATAACAGTGTCCACGCCAGTACGGGTGAGACACCGTTTTATATTAACGGACTGCGCCATCCTCGGACGCCAGTCTCGTTTGTGCGCAGCCCGAGTCTTAGTGGGGGAGGGCCCCTCACTATGCTCGGTGCGAAAGAGGGACATAGTTTCGTCAATATGACGATGACCCATGAGGGTATCATCTCAAAGACAGAAACTTGCCCTAGTGACCCTGCCAGTTTAGCAGTGGTCAATAAAACTACGCCTTATGACCGACCTCTTGGCGGTATCATAGGCGAGTTTGATGCTAAAAGCGTGAGCGAGGCTCAACGCTTTGTGGATGAGCGATTAGCCATCACACGTAAAGTCCGTGACGCAATGGCAAGCGCACAGGACAAGCAAAAAGAATATGCGGACCGAAATGGTCGCAAAAACAATGAACGCTTTAGAGTGGGTGAAAAAGTACTATTAAGTACTGCTACCCTACCTAAAAATGCAATTTTTGTACTACCTGGGGGTACTACGAAGTTGTTGCCGCGTTTCATTGGGCCCTTTACGGTGGTTGAAGAGGTTGGGGACCTAAATTATAGGCTCACCCTTCCCCCGTATATGAAGATGCACCCTGTATTTTACGTAGGTCGTCTGAAACGGTATGTAGACCCAAATAAGGTCACATATCCCCATCCGTCTAAGAAGACCGATGGCGACGCCGACTGTGAGCCGAGCGTCGTTCGGGTGATGGCGACGCCGACTGTGAGCCGAGCGTCGTTCGGGTGAGGTGGATGGTGGAGGTGAAAAGCTATTGGACCGACCCCTCCCACCACGAACAGGACTTGGAGAGCGAGAATTATCACGCGAGTATCGCGGATCCCTCAGCATTATCCTCTCAAAAAGGGTTTAAGCGAGTCTCTAGGCGTTCATAACCCTGACGAGCCTTCGCTCGGACATCAACAAGATCCGAGGTCAGTCGAGACATGACCCTCGAGATCCGCAATACGTCGTTCAGCAGCGTTTAACGCCTGTGACTGAACGGACAAAGGTAAGGCAGCCGCGATTATTTGGGCGAGATCGCCATTTCTATCGGGCACCGCCTGCTCTAATGGATGCGCGTGGGAATCAACGCTTCCTTGTTGGAAGGTTGCCTGCCCACCTGCGCACAAACGAGACTGGCGTCCGAGGATGGCGCAGTCCGTTAATATAAAACGATGTCTCACCCGTAATGGCGTGGACACTGTTATTTATAGCGAACTCCACAAAGGGCAATTGCTTGCTCCACTCTTTGGGAGTTGCTATAGTGCGTAAGACATCCGCCACGACACGATTGGCACGTTCTGTTTGGCCATCGGTCTGGAGATGATCTGCGGTCGACATGTGGAGCTTGCTACCTAGCAGCTCAAACACATCAATATAATTTTATGAAAA
>NC_090625.1:1436626-1451958 GCF_004359215.1 Bremia lactucae
GAGAAGCAGGTGCAAACCGCTTCCTCGCTGTGCTAGGGTGTGTGCTTAAGTAGAGCGTGGCCGCATTACGACGTGCCCGCCTACACCCGCCATGCCGCCAAAATTCCCTCTTTTTGCCACCTTTTCAACACAAAGCGTTGTACTGGGGATTTCAAGTGGAGCTGCGTGGACGAATTTGCGGTCTGCAGTCATCGGCGCGAAAGCTGTTGTTTAAGCTGATTTGACAAAAGTTAGTAGGCTGAATTACGATCCTTAGGATTAAGTCAAACTGCCCAATCAGATTATATATATATCAACTGTAGAAGGAAGCATTAATACAGAATATAGTGATTGATTTGAGAAAGAGCTTCATAAGCTTCTTTGCAACATACAGACGTCACAGTATGATAGACTTCCTCGTACCATTACACGCAGCGGACCTAGAGTTGGTCAAGGTCGGTCGTTATCACGTTCACACGGTGCTGTCCTTTGAAGACGAGACGCAAGCAGATATCTTAAGCCGCGTTCAGCAGCTAGAGGATCAGGTGCTGGGTAGCGAGGCAGGGCTAGAATTACTGCAGGAGGAGTGGTTGGACTTGACGTACAGTCTCGTAAAGAGGTTACCAGCGCTATCAGAGCAGAGCCGTATGCGCGTGGTCGAGATGCTCTCTGCTTTTGTGAGCAATGTGACAGAGAACGTATTGTCTCGACGTCCGAACAACGAAGCTGCAGATGACGTGGTTGGATACCGCAGTGCCTTTAAAGCCAGCGTCTACTTTCTAGTCACGGCGCTCACTAGTGTCAGCGGATTGCAAATGGAGGCAGAAAAAAGTATACTTAAGCGCAAGGGCAAGGCTAAAAATCAGAATTCGGCCATTAATCGCATTAATTGGAGCAAAATTGTCGAAGGAGCTATTAAAAAGCTCAATCACTCCGTCAGTCCGACAACTTTTTCGATGTGGAATATGAATGTGCCTGAGGAGGTGGGTTGCTACCTTTGTCTGTCCGCTGATGCGTGGACAAGTGCCTTATTTCTTAATGTGAATTTGTCGATGTTGTTGCGATACCCACTATTGGGTTACAGGAATTCTCCATGCTATATTGTAAGGTGGTGTTTGAGCTTTTAGGCAACGCCACATTCTGTCGTGGTAAGTCACTGAAGGCCCAGCTTTATCATGTGCGTGAGTGATGTCACTAGTCATGTGGAAGTGCGACGGAGTGCCAACTAATATGCTTGTTTGATTTGTCTCTCGTAGCTGCTCGCGATGAGTCTTCAAAAGACGCCTGCTATCCATATTTCGGTCGTGGCTTCACTTATCGACCTCATTTACACACACGAGCACCTGAGTACCTGTATCGCAGAGCTAATTGAGCTTCTATACTTTAAATATGCCAATGTGTCGTTCACAGCGGATCTCATAAGTGAGATTGGCAAAATCTCTTCGCGTGATTTGTCGAAGGACGTGTGTGGAACACGGAACATTGCCATGTTTTTATCAATTTTGTCGACCTTGACCCCGGGATTATTAATGGGCAATTTGAGTTTTGTACTAGCTTTGCTAGACTCGGAAGCGTATCAGCTTAGAAACGCTGCTGTGACGTGCGTGACTCAGATTTTGCTTTGGAACTTTCACAAAAGCGACCAGCAAGAATCCCCAGAAGCTGCAAAAAGAGTGACTATAGAAGCACAAAAGGAGCAGCGGCAGAAGCAGAATATTGATGACGACGGAAAAATTGGTTATTTGGACAGCGATGATAGTAGCTGTGATGAGGTTGGCAGCGATGCTAAGTCGAATGATGATGAATTGTGGATAAAAGATAGTATAGGTAAAGTAGATGCACCTCGAACATTCTCTCGCTCTACACGAGATCAGCTGCTGAGTGTACTGGAGGATCGTACTCACGACATTAACTCGTTTGCTCGGGGCCACGTCCTTAAAATGTGGGCTCTTTTATGCGAGAAAGGAGCTCTACCGCTGCGCATGCTTAAAAGCGTCACCTCGATGGCTGTCGGTCGGTTGCAAGATAAGGCCGCTGTTGTTCGCCGTCATAGCATCCACCTGCTGTCCTTGTTGCTAGAAAGAAACCCGTATATGGGCAATTTAGACCGTGAATTTTACGAAACGAAGCGCAACGAGCTCACAGAAGAAATGAGAAAGAAGCGTGATGAAGTGATTGCTGGCGCCGAGAAGAAAATGGGTAAAGCAAGAGAAGAGGCTGCCTTTAAAGGGGCTGACGAATCTGCCTACACCTCTTTTCACCCTTCACTCCCAACGGAAGAGCAGGCTGCTGCTTTAGAAGAGGAGCTACAGAAAACTGTGCGTCTACTACAGTTTTACCAAGATGCAATCGATTTTATTAATGAAATTGAATTTCAAGCTCTTCCACTAATGGGTCAACTTCTCGGCAGCAAATCAATGTCTGACGTACTCGAGGCTATCCAATTTTTTGAAAAAGCCTATCGCTTCCACCTTTGTGCTGCCCAGACTGGAATAAAGAAAATCTTACCTTTGACTTGGCGACATGACGTATCTATTCAAGAGAAGTTGTCTTCCACTTTTGTAGGTCTTTTTGTTCGTATCGATGAGCACGATCCTGAGCGGCACTCGCCGCAGCTAGTGGCTGAAAGTCTTGTCAAGTTTTTAGACGAATGCACTGTTGCTGAGTACACGTGCTTGGAGCAAATTTTAGGAGAACTCCATCGTAGCCAAAAGTTGCCAATGGTGGTAATCACTTCATTATGGGAACTTGTGGACGTGATGATTTATCCGGTCTCTGTTGTGAGCAATGCACTAGCTTTGTTGAGTATGATAGCCAATATTGACGACTCGATGCTTTTTGCAAACGATCGCCTCGGTCAAGTTCTTTTAATGGGATTTGGAGACGTTGCTTGTAGCCCTGATTCTCGGTATCGTATTCTCGGGGCGGCTTGTCGATTGGTGCAATGTATAAAGCTAGAGCCCAAGAATGCAATTGCCGAGAGCGGCAGCCAGACGCAGCGGCGTATTCAACGCTCAAATTTAGATGCGACAGAACGCATAATTTTACGGCTACAACGCTTTCTTGCTTTAGACTTCGTGGGTGATGACGGAATTGAAGTGGAGTGCTTACAGTCTACGTGGTTCGATACCGTACAACAAGCAATCGATGCCATTTTTTCGATTTGTGAACATCCTGAAGATGTTTGCGGGGATGTGATTAAACACTTATCACTTCGTTTGTTTGAGAGCGAGTCAGATGATGTATCTTGCGTGGAACTTGCGCACTTTTTCTTTGTGCTGGGTCACTCGGCCGTAAGAGTTGCTATCCACGTGGAGAGCCTGGCTGCCAAAGTGAAAAAAATGCGTGGCAATCGCTCTGCTACATCAAGAACTGCGACTACTTCAACTACCCATGGTGAGGCTGAAGATGTTTCTGCCATGGAGGATGAGCTGGGTGTGGCTGCAGAGGTTGAAGCCGAGGAGGACACGTTTGTTAACAATATTATTCAAAAAGAAATTGCCTATCGCAATTTGCTTGGATTATATGTTCCCCTCATCATACGTGTGCTGGTGGGTGCTGAAGCAGAGTTAAAGAGTGATGAATTGCTAACCGAGTGTGCGGTAGTTGCGCTAAGCAAATTCATGGCAGTATCGGAACAATTTTGTGAAAAGCATTTGCAGCTGCTATTCACAATATTGCAAGATTCTCCGCAGCCCTCTGTGAGAGGTGATGTCATTATCGCATTAGGTGATCTCTCTTTTCGATTTCCAAACTTGGTGGAGCCGTGGACGTCACACTTATACAATCGCCTTCGTGACGTAAATCTAAACGTTCGCAAGAACACAATTGTGGTCCTCTCTCAC
This sequence comes from Bremia lactucae, assembly GCF_004359215.1. Lineage (NCBI taxonomy): Eukaryota > Oomycota > Peronosporomycetes > Peronosporales > Peronosporaceae > Bremia > Bremia lactucae. The sequence continues at coordinate 1,440,451 of NC_090625.1, forward strand.
CTCATTTTAAACGACATGATTAAGATTAAGGGCCAAATTAGCGAGATCGCTATCTCGTTGGTAGATGAAAATGACGAAATTCGTTGTCTTGCGAAGCTCTTTTTTTTTGAGCTGTCGAAAAAAGGCAATAACCCCATTTACAATATGCTTCCGGACGCAATTGGCCAACTGTCGACAAGGTAAGCTGTGACTATTCGTCCTTGCACACCGTGGTAATTCTGATAATATTATTGTCGCTTACTTTTCTAAAGCGAGCTAATAGCCACCTCGGACTTTCAAGCAATTGCGCGATTTCTGATTCAATTTATTACCAAGGATAAACAGGTTGAAAGCATTGTTGAAAAGCTCGCTCAGCGATTTTCGACATCGTCAAGCATTCAGCAACAGCGTGATGTAGCCTATTGCGTTGCACGCCTGCCCCACACTGAAAAGTCACTCAAGTATTTGTACCAATACCGAAAGCTTTACAGCGATGCGCTCCTTGATAGTGCAGTTGCTGAATATTTCATGACGCTTGTCGCAAAAGCAAGGCGAGGCAATAGTAGCGCGCTTTTATCGTCGGCTGAGATGAAGGAAGCAATTGACAAGATAGAACAATATGTCACTGGAAAGAAAGACGGCAAGGAAGAGGTAAATTTTTTTAAGAGAATAAATAATCTCTTTCCTCTTCCCTCACATTGTTCGTTTAGGATGAGTCAACAAATGTTTCATCATCAGAGCGTGGGGTTGTACCGCCATCAGCAAAAAGTAAAGCAAGCCGTAAGCTTCTCGCTAAATCCAAAAACACTGTGCGAGTTTCTTCAAAAAAAAGAGAACGCTCCAAACGCAAATCATCGCGCAAGCAGAACGTGGACCGTGTCATATGCGATGTTGTGTCAGAAACCGAGTAGTATTGACACGAAAACACGTATGACTATTATTGTGTGTCATCTCACCAAATACAATTGTCTTTTCAAACGTTATTAATTATTAATTGCCGCGATTAGTGAAACAGCTCGTTTGTCACCTCAAAGGGGCTGTCGTTCAACAGCGACCAAGCTCGTACAAGCTGCCAGCACGCGAAGCACCTCATCTGGGTCGTCAAGGTAGTATTGAGCACGACTAACTTTCATGCCTACCGTGCATGTGTAGCAGTTGCTGCCTTGAACGACATCAAACATATCTTCATCTGTGCGTTCATCGCCCAGCGCTAGAATGAAATCAAAGTCTAGCGCGGTAAAGTATGGAGTCTCACTTTCATACTCAAGAATGCGGCTCACTGCGCGACCTTTGTTCACTCGCCATGGTCGAATCATTACATACTTCTTGATTCGACACATTACCACTCCGACTGGTAAATCGCGCAGCATTTGATCAAAATGAAGCTGCATGTCTTTCGCTTGCTTCAGTCCAAATGTAGGGTCGGCATCTCGAAAATGCCATGTGTAGCAACAATCTTTTATGTCCAATAGGGAACCAGGAGTGCGCTCAGTGAAATGCTCCAAAATACTTTCTACTTCATCACGCCACTCCAGCTCAACGTCACTAAACATACATTGCCATGGGGCTTTTTCAAGAATTGCTCTCTCAGTGTCTGTGACTCCTTTAGTGGACGATGATAAGGCCAATGGTGTATCTTCATTAACAAGCGCGATTGATCCTGCTTCTGCTGCATGTGGTGTATCTTGACTTATCCTTCCTGGTAAACCTTCTCCATAATTACACCATTTTTCATCCACATGAAGTGCCGATGGATGCTTCGAAGCTGGGCGAAACCAATAACCGTGCTCTGCGGCCAATCCCACTCGCGTCAAATGACCAAACCATTCCTGCCGCGTACTTATATATCAATAACCAACAAAGACTTTTATCAATTCAATAGCGATTGTACCTGTAAACGACTTTTGTTTCTTCCGCTGATAATATAAACGGTATTTTGCGGGTCCGCAGTCAAATCTTCCAGACACGACATCAACGATGGAGATGGCTCCGCTAACTCCTCCATACTCTGAAAATTCACAAGTGTGCCATCATAGTCCAGCAAGAATAGACGTCGCTGGCTTCGTTCGTAATATCCCAGCAGCTGAACAGTATCTAACTTGTCCAGACGATTGTATTCTTGTGCAGTGGCGGCGGCCTTTTGCCAGGAGTTTAAGTGTCAGTATATCTCATTAGTCGATATATCTTTTTACAACAAACCTCATTCAAAGCCGACATGATGCGCTGAGCCCATAACATTGACGTATACGTATTTACGTATCGCGACAATTGGTGATGTCGAATGCGCTTAGTGGTAGTGTTCATGCGCAGTGCCGTGTCAATACTTGCCGCCACATGCTCAATGTGCATTGGATTAACCAACAAAGCACCTTGGAAAGACGACGCGCACCTGGCAAAAAGATTACGAGGACCATGTAAGTCAAGAGCAAAATACTTGCGCTTAAGCCACGACGTTACCCTGCAAATTCACTGTAGACAAGGACACCATGGCAGCTCGTTTTTTGAGCTGCAACAAATTCCATAGCCTGCAAATTAATTCCTTCCTTGATGCTGCTAACAATAGCCACGTCTGCGCAATTATATAAAGCGACAAGTTGGGAATGATCGACAGACTGCTTAAGGTAGCGAACGGGACAATATTCGGCCGTTCCAAATTTTCCATTCACACGACCAACAAACTCATTAATTTGGCGACTGAGCACTCGATACTGCAACGAAGCTGTACGTCCCGCATCCCGCACGATAAGATACAAGACAACATTTTCTCGGTATTCTGGATAATGCTGGAGTAAATACTCCATTGCCTCTAGCATCTCGGGAATCCCTTTACAGAAATCAAGTTTGCTAACTCCTACAATGATTTTCATGCAATCCTGTTGTCTCTTGATCATTTTGCCGCAAGCTTCTACTTTTGGTGTAAGCGCATACTTAACAGGGTCAATCCCCATCGGACAAATTCCCAATGAAATCAATCGTCCATTGTATTCGACGCGGCTTGGGGACGACTCAAGGCCAAGCATGCGAGTACATACATTTAAAAAGTGACGCACATAATCAAAATGATTGAATACAACGAGGTCAGCTCCAAGGACTCCATGCAGCAATGCTTCACGAACTGGGAGCATCTGGAAAAACTCGGACGATGGAAAGGGACAATGAAAATAGAAACCGCACGTTATATCGGGATAACGTCGACGCAGCAGCCCAGGCAATGCCATAAGTTGATAGTCACACACAAGCACGAGATCGCCATCTTTGTAGATTTCCGAAACAGCTTCTAAAAACTTTTGATTAGCCAAGCAGTAGGCATCGTATTTCTCACCAAAGTTTTCCAGTAGGCGGCTGTCCGAGTGTTGCGGAAGTGAGTGGAAGAGTGGCCATAGCACTACATCGCAAAACTGATTCTGATACAAATCCAGAATTTCGTTATTCAAAAAAACTGGATGACAGGCAAATTCTGTCTCAAGGCGGCGGCGAACTCCATCCTGACTCGACTCGTCCACGGTTGCACCCGGCCACGACACCCACCGCACTGTGTTGCTTCTTCCCAAGTAATCAATGGCGCTTTTTAGCCCTGTGGATGATGCAATGTATTGCCAGCTGTCGCCACGCTCTGTCTTAAGCATCCGCACGCAACGCCGCAGTGAGCACACGATAATTTTATTGTTGTCGTTGGCCATGGGAATAGGTCCAAGGTTGCGCGATAGCGATGTGTGGCGCTGGGAATCATGACGCACAGCAGCCAGCCGTCGGTGCAAGTCATGGAGCTGGTCCAGTAGCGAGCTCTCCCCTAATTCTTGTCCCATGTCTGAAGCTAACATGGCAAATTAGGCAATGAAGCTTTTATCGCTGCCTCGAAAAAAAATGGCTCGAATTCGCAGAAATATACCTACCCAATTGCGGCATTTCTGAGGAAAGAGCAGCAATTTAAAACAAGAGCAAGATATGAGTACACGTGGTGTAACGCACAAAATGACCTGATCTGGCAATTAAATGTTGGCCACAGTATTTGACAAAATCATATCTTATGTCATTTTCAGAACAAAATAAGCATACGTAACAGATTTGGTAAAGGTGGAAGTTGGCGCAACCACCTTCATCTCTCTGCTCGAGGTGGATATGGACGTGTCGGCCGCACTCACAAAAAATACGTTGTCTACGCGAACTCCAACATAGGAGATCGTTCCAAAAAGTTGTGCATTTATAATGTAATGGGGTGCCCCGTTACATCAGTATAATTTCCTACAAGAGGAATAATAAATATTACTTTCTAGGAGAGGAAATAAATAAAGAAGTGTAAAATTATTATCTTTATTAGATTGACTTAAATAATTCCAACAATGCCAAATTTGGTAGCATTGATGCAATAGGACACTAGCTCCATTGGTTGGTTAATTTAAGTCTAAATCAACCCCGCCAATCATTTCAAGTCGAGGTTTTTGTGCGGTGCGCAAGGAGGCGCCATACACAGTTAGATATTAATATAATAAGTTCAGTAGCAGATAAAAGATCGGGACGTAGGAAACTAATTATATTAACACAGTTTACTTTTCCCTAATTCAAAATCCATTGATTTACCTTTTGGTAGCTTAAGACCCTTAGCTACCTAGAAACCTTCCTCTGTGCTCTTGTGTACGTGAAGTTTCGAGGCACCCAACCGACAATGTAATCAGTGTAAGGTTAACTAGTACTTACCAGTACTAGTGAAAGGTGCCCCGTTACACCTGGTCGCACTTCGTAGTCCGTTCAACGGCCCACGCACGTTCCATCCAACATGGGCATCTTAGATGAAGAAGGAGGGAGCTTCCAAGCCCCTCAAGAAGGTTATCACGTAACGCGTGGGAGGTTTCCTCGTTTGAGTGACCTTGAATGGAGAGCGATTTAACGAATGAGTTCGGTCCTAGGCGGGCCAGCCGTTGGCGCTATACTGTACACTCTGGGCAGAGATGAACAGCATGCAGCCATAGCCGAGTTCGCACTGGGCTTCACCCGTTGACAAACTTCGCAAGCACGTATACACTTGCGGATGAGCTCATACTGGCGAGGCAAGTAAAGGTCGCGACTTACTGTGAAATAAGTCTTCTCACGTCCACGACCCTTATTTTTTACTTTATGTGTAAAAATCTTTTTTGTTCTGTTCTGAATATTAAATAACTAAAATCCCATTTATTATGAGTAACATATGTGGTACTAATTCTACCATCGGCAAGAACTCGTTAGTCATTCAATAGACGAACAGCCATAGGTAACTGTATTTATTAAAGGTCTTGCAGACGGTCCTGTTAAAACCTACCTGTTCCGGCAAGAATTAGAGTCGCTAGACCAATAGCGGAACGGGAAGAATAGTCTTAAACAGGCTTTGTCCTCTCTGGTGCTTATCGTCTACCGAGACGACAAAAATCGGAGGTCCAGAGCCCATGCATGTAGAGAGCGAGAAACCTCGCTCTTCAAGTTACAAACGATTACAGAAATGTAATCGTTGTCAAAAAAATGGGCCACTTAGCATATGAGTGTACTGCCCCACGGCCAGTGCCTAAAACACTGAGCGAAAAGACCGACCTCTCGCTAGAAATAGCGGAAGACGAGGATCCGACGCTGTTGCGAAACCGCAACGGCGAGGCAGATCGTCAAAAAATGGTCGGGGTCAGTAGTAGGTGCAGAATGCCCTATGACAAATTTGATGTCATCCTTGGATTTCCATGGCTGAGAAAGTACGAGCCATGAAAAAATTGGCAGCATCAAGCCGTGACGATGCATGTCTCTTGTTCATCAGAAGGCCAACTGATGAGCGTTTTGGAGCGTCCACAAGCGTGTGGATGTCTTACGGGTGCGTGCGATGGCCACACTTGTGGTTTGGTCGTTAGCATGACTGCACAAGACCTCAGTGTGAATACCCAACACATTGTGGAGTTAGACCCCGACGGCTGTGCACAAGCACAGGCAGCGTCGAAGCTTGACCCCTCGAATAAGTTGAGTGGTACAAAACAAGGATAATTGCTTAAAAAGCAACATCCAAGAAAGATTAAAACGCAGTCTATAAGAGACAGTGCAAAAGTCCTAGATTGACTGGAGAGTCGATCGTAGAGGATCCTGCTGTGGTGGCGCAACCACAATTGGAGGCAGTTGCCCCTAAAAAACTCTGAGGGAATAAGTCCCCGGAAACCTGTGGTCAAGGGTTCTCAAATATCTTTGGAAATACGTTCCAAAGAAGAAACTGAGACAATCAATGTCTTACAATAAAAATGGATCAAGTGTAGGTGTACACTTGATCTATTAGCGCCTCTGAAGTTAACTTTGGAGATATCTCAATTGCCAACGCTAGAACCGAAACGATTCTTGCGTGATCTGCGTAGAGGCAAAGTCAAGCAGATCTGCGCCTTTGTCAGAGATGACAACAACGCGGCTGATATTTGGTCGGCAATAGTATTTCCTGAGAACGAACGGATTCTCAGTAGCTCATCGATGGACGAAAGTGTCCTCGATGAGCAGGTTCGGATTGAACGTTAAACGTTTCAATCCTGAAAGTCTTTGAAGACAAACCCTTTATGTAACGATTTTAAAGGATTTTAAGGGTGTCTTCCCTAAATCAGTACCGTGCGCGCTGCCTAAGGAAGAAGGCACTCGACACGAAACCGACCTAATCCCAGGTTCGAAATGCTGTGTCATGAAGCAATGGCCATTGCCTCGTGAATAAGTAATAGCGATCGACAAATTCTTTGCCGAACGCTTGCAGCTGGTCATGTGAGGAAATCAACTTCCCCACATAACTCTCCGACCTTCTGTCTGCGTAAAGCAACAGGGAATGGCGGATAGTGCATGCATATAATAAACTGAACGCTGCAACAGTATCGGCTCAAACGCCGATACCACGAAAAGACGTTATCATTGATGGTATGTCAAAGAGTGCTATCTTTTTGTCAATGGATCTGAAGGATAGATTCTATTAGATCCTTATGCGTAAACAGGACATTCCGTTCACAGCAGTAAGCACCCCAAGCGGTATGCCATGGGAGTGGTTAGTCATGCCACACGGACTTAGTTATGCCGCTGCGACATTTAACAGATGTGTAACCAATCTCTTGAGGTCGGTGCAGGATTTTGCACCGAACTATATTGATGACGTCTTCGTTCGCAGCAGAGCCATAATCTCGTGACTTCACTAAGACTAAGGCTTATAGCTCGTTGGGTGGGGTCGCTTAGGCGCCCACTAACATCCTCAATGCACGTGAGAGAAGACGGTCAAATCGCTTCCTTGCTGCGCTTAGGTGTGTGCTTTTGTAGAACATGGCGCATTACGACGTGCCCGCCTACACTTGGTAGCACTTGAAATCCCCCCCACGACCCGCATGTCTGAGCGTGTACGTGAGAATGAGCCTCAGTATCGATTGAGCTCATTCCCCCCATCTCTCCGATCATCATCGTGACTTGGCTGAGCACATGGCGCAGGGACTTGGGGAACAAGCCCTGGCCCGACTCTTCAGTAGTCCTCTTGAGCGAATTGTTGCTCAGTTGGAGCAGTTTGAGGCATTCGTGCTCGGACAGCGGAGAGCCGCGTCCGAGGCACAGAGCCATGCTGCGGCGGGGTCCGTTGCTCAGACTCAGGATGAGCTGAGGCATGAGAAGGCTCGGAGCGAGGCTCTCAACAGGATTGTTGAGATGCACTCCACCCGGCCGCATCAGCCGAGACCCATTCAGATGGACGCTCTCAAATTCGATGGAGCTGCAGCGCACACGATTGTCCACTGGCTGTTAGCCGTGGAGCAATGCGGTGTGGTACAGCTCATCGAGTACAACAGTCGGATGGTGTCGTTTGCTATGTCGCATCTGCGCGGTAAGGCCTCAAAGTGGGCTTACTCGTCGCTTTCCCTACATGGCAATCTTTAAGGAAAAGATTCGCTCGAAATGTTACTTCAGGCGCGCTTCTTATGAGCGCGACAGGCGAAGCGATTCCTGCAAGAGTATGAGAAGGAGATGCGCTCGCTATCGGCATCCAATACCGTAGGTCCGATTACGGAGCACATTAAGGTGCCCAAGTTTATGAACGGACTACGGCATGGCCCATCGCGACAGGCCCTTTTCAGAAAGGTGCCGTCGACGATAGAAGAGGCAATCCAAATTGCCTTAGTTGAGGAGCAATCCTACAACAATGCCTCGGCGACAGCTTGGTATAAGCAGTCGGCCGAGAGAACAGATGTCACTCCCATGGATTTGGTCAATGCAGATGTAGTCTGCTTTAAGTGCTTGCAAGCCCGGTCATATGATGGCTCGCTGTTATGCCAGGGTCCCTGCTGGGGCGAAGACACCAGCAAGAGGACTCCTTTCCCAGGGAGGTGGCAAGAACCAGCGTGCGAGACGTATGAGTGCTGTATCGACCACTAAAGGGTCGGGAAAAGCAAGAGCGCAGTAGGGGCGGGATGCCCTACTGACGTGGACTCTGAAGCTACCCCTACGTTCAGAGTTATCGACCAAATGGGTAGCATAGTCCTTGAGGTGCCGGAATTTCGGACCTCAACCCTGCTAGTCTATAGCGCTCGAGTACGAGGCTATTACCATGTGGTGAACCTCCTCGTGGATCGGGTCATCACAGAATGTTGTGAAATTCGCGGCACTAAGTAAGAGACCGGCGGTGATTGCGTCGCTTTGCCAGGATGGCAAGCGAGAATAGACTTTCATTCGTTCGGCGAGCGGCGCGCTCGTAAAAGCCTGAGGAAGTTCAAGTTGAATTCGCCTTCAGTTTTAGTGACTTCTCCTGTAGAGATAAGTTCACAGTGCTAGGTATCGAGAGTCTGTATGACCTCATCCTACGCATGCCATGGTTAGCAAAACACCAATCATGGACAGACTGGCGTATACGCATAGTTGCGAACTCTACGCAGGACACCGGAAAGGACGCGCTCCTGCGAGAGGCCTATGCAACTGATGTCGTGTCGAACACAGTCGAGGGTGCGTTGACGGGATGTCAACCGTCACCAATTTCTCCTCAGCTCGTGAAAGACTGAGTCTAGCTTGTCAAACCATTTACTCGTGCATAATACGTTGTAAGCTAAAGCAACGATTTCAAAATTTGGGTTGTGAAAAAAAACGACAGAGATGACAAGCAGTTATGCTTTTGAATGTCCTGCAGAGCCGAAAGCCTGTGGCGGTAGACGGCGAGCTGACAGGAAGTCAAGTGTCGGATGAACGGGCACAGTGCCTAGAGCCTGGTGCGATTGGAAGGGGTGCGTTAGCCAGGAGAGCAACGGCACCCGCTTCCCAGTCAAAAACGTGACAAATCGAAGACCGAGGACCCGACAGAATAGGACAATCAAAGGCACGTCCAAACGAGTGACCATTGGTTCAGTTCCTTTTAAAAAGAAAGGCTTTCAAACGAGGTGTTCGCAGCCGTCAAATACGAAATTGCGGAGGCATCCTTAGTTGAGGTGCTCCGGCAAGTCTTTAAGCTTCCGAGGAGATAGAAAATTTCCCGGAGATATCGTGAGATCTGTTCCTCGCCGAATTAAAGGAAGGAAAGATCCCACGAAATAGTCACACTCGAGTTCCAGAAGAGAACTTAGTGAACTGCTGCTCGTCGCCCACAATGAACGAGAGCGTCCTAGAAACGAACAAAAAAAAGAAACGGTTCGCTGCTCACGGCAGGGGTTCAGTCCGTTCTTTGAGATTCTGTGGAAACATCGCGATGTGTTGCCAGAAGAAGTGCCGAGCCGCCTACCAGCAGATAGGGGCATCGCGCACGAAATTGACCTCGAACCTAGCACCAAGTATTGTGTGACCAGGTAATGGCCGTTGCCGAAAGAACAAGTCGATTGTATCGATGAGTTCTTCAACAAGCGAGCCAAGGCGGAACATGCGCGTGAGAGGAAGTCACCTCACTGCAATTCGACCTTTTGTGTGCGTAAAACCACAGGTGGATGGCGCGTAGTTCATGCTCTAAATAAGCTGAACACGGCGACCATACCGACGCAAATTCCAATCCCGCGGAAAGCTTTTTGTTGAACTCCATGGGAAAGTCAACTATCTTTCCGCGTTGGATTTAAAAGATGGCTACTATCAGGTACTGATGAGAGAGTCCGATATAGCCAGAAAAATGGCAGTACGCACCCCAAGCGGTATGCTTTGTGAGTGGCTTGTGATGCCCCAAGGTATGAAAAACGCACCAGCGATATTCAAGCCAAGTGGTGGCTCATGTGATACGTCAGCACCGTGCCTACGCGCCCCATTACTTTGATGAAGTATTCGTGCATAGTAGGGCCGAGGACGGGCTGAGCGTAATCGAGTCGCACAAGCGTCATTTAGACGCTGTGTTGCAGACTTTGGGTGACGCCCCATTGTACGTCAATTTGCAAAAGTGCGTCATTGGGGTCCCTGAGATATCTGTGCTGAGCTGCATCGTAGATGCATGGTGTACGAGCAGACCCGGACAAGGTAAAATCAGTATAGGAATGGCCAATCACACGACATGTGAAGAATTTGCACCAGTTCGTAGGGCTCGCTAATTACTTGCATAAGTTTAACAAGAACTATGCTGAACGAGCTGAACCAGCATCTGACTTTGAAAAGACGCAGTGTGGGTTTGGTTGAAAAAACATTCTCTTATAGAGGCACCGGCCTTGGCATTGCCAGACGCGGATAAGGTCTTTAGCGTCGTCTGCGATTCTAGTAATTTGCAATTGGTAGCGCGCTCATGCAAAAGGATGACGACGGCGTTGACCGTGTCATCTCTTATCAGTCCCGGCTATATAAAGCCGCGGAACTGAATTACCCTGTGCATGACAAAGAGCTACTTTCAATAAAGTATGCTCTTATTAGGTTTCGAGTGCACCTATTGGGCACCGAACCATTTGTGCTTTATACGGATCACGCATCACTGCGGACCGCAATAAACTCACCGCACCTCTCGCCTAGAATGGCAAGATGGATCACATTCTTCTCTGAATTTAATGTCAAAGTTGAATATAAGCCGGGTAAGTCGAATGTCTTGGCTGACGCTTTATCGCGCAGACCAGACTTCGAGGTTAGACACCAGGAAAGTGTGTCTAGTGCGAAAGCACAATTTCAGCCGTCGACGTTGGCAGCCATGAAGGCATACCACGTGACGAGCTCATTGGCCTCTGAGATAAAAGAGAGCTACAGTCAGGACGACCACTGTCGCCTGCTGTTGGATCACTTCGGTGGACGAAAGGTTTCCCTTCCGTCGCACCTGAAAGCTAAGCTCAATCGCTTTAGCTACAGCGATGGCCTGTTATGGCATCAGCTGTCACCTTGTGATCCCTTGAGAATCTATGTGCCTCATGACACAGATCTCAAGTTGATGATCCTTCACGAGCTCCATGATGCACCATCTAGTGGGCATCTGGGCCGTGAAAAGACATTCTTACGAGTGTCAGAGGAATTTTGGTGGCCACACCTATATAGATGGGTGGCCAACTATATTCGCTCTTGCGAACAGTGTCAGCGCATTAAGCCTGCACCGTCCAGCAGTGCGCCACTGAAGCCGCTACCGATTCCAACCAACTGTTGGAAGTCAGTAAG
>NC_090625.1:1452243-1464178 GCF_004359215.1 Bremia lactucae
TTATAAATTTCTATGACCGACCTCGCGGCGGTTCTTAGGAGAGTTAGATGCAAAAAGCGTGAGCGAGGCTCGACGCTTTTGGTTGATCGGTTAGCCATCACACTAAAAGTCCAGGACGCGATGGCAAGGCACAGCATAGATGAAAAGAATATGCTGACCGAAATGGTCGCAAAATAATGAACGCTTTAAAGTGCGGGGGGAAGTACTAGTAAGTACTGCTACCCTACCTAAAATGCAATTTTTGTAATACCTTGAGGTACTACGAAGTTATTGCCGCGTTTCATTGGGCCATTTACGGTGGTAGAAGAGGTTGGAGACCTAAATTATAAGCTCACCCTTCCCCCGTATGTAAAGACGCACCCCGTACGTGGGTCGTCTGAAACGGTATGTTGATCCAAAAAGAGATCACATGCCCCCATCCGTCTAACTTCTCAGCGATCTTCGAAAGTATGTTCGACTGCAAGATACATGTATTACGAACAGACAGCGGCGGCGAGTACAAGAACGTAGACCTATTCTGCCAGCGCACAGGGGCTGCGAGACAACTCAGCGAAGCACGGAACCAAGCATCGAACGGCAAGGCCGAGTGTATGCATCGGACTATACTTAACATGGCGCGCGGCAATCTTTGCGAGCCGGATGCCCCTTAGATTTTTGGGAGACGCCGTGGAGTACGCAGCGTACGTTCTGAACAGGAGTCCGACGCGAGCTAACGCAAGACGCGCATCTCAGAATGAGATGCTGACGAAGACCGCACCGGATCTTCGGATGATCGTCGTGTTTGGAAGCATTTGCGCAGTGTTTCGAGACAGAGAAAAATACGCGTTCACGCAGCGATCGCAGGTCGGTGTCATTATTGGAATATTGATGAGACAGGGATTTCGAGTGTTTTTGCAGAAGGATAACAAGATGGTGACGACGCAGCACGTTAGGAATACTGAGTCTCTAAACGAGGAGCTCAGGAATACGAAGATCAAAGAGGCGACTTCTGAAACAGTAGGTGCGAGCGCAGCTCCAGCGATAGTTCTCAAGAGCGTTCAGAATATAGGAAAGCAATGGAAGCGTGAGGCACATGACACACGCGCGAGATCGAAGCGCTTATCGGGGATCGGCGATCAAGATGGGTCGGCTCTAGATGCTAAACACGTTTTCGAATGCGGTTCTAAGAGCTACAACGATGCAGTATGCAGCTCAAAGTTTGAAAGCTGGAAGATTGCCATGGAAAAAGAGTTGAAGGCACTCGAAGATAACTGCGTGTGGTATCTAATTAATCTCCCAAGTGGCAGCAATGTGCTGCACACGAAATGGGTTCTCTAGACCAAGAAAGATGCAAACGGAGGCTCAACGCACAATTGGTCGTGTGTGGAAATGAACAAGTCCTGGGAATTGACAACAGTATCACTTTCTCTGCCTTTATGGAGATGTCTATAGTGAGAGTAATATTGGCGCTCGCGGTAACATGGAAGGTACCGGAAAGCACGGGGACATCCCGAATGCTTTGGTAAAGGCTGACAAAAAAGAGGCCTTCGAAATATATTTACATGTTCTTTGGGGCGTGGTGGCAGACAAGGCACATAAGGATATTGGCGCACGAAGCATGAGCGAATTAGTGCTGCAGCTGCGCAAGAGCCGGTACGAACTAAAGTAAGCAGGGCGCCTATGGAGCCAGCTGCTACACGCGCGACTTCTGAGGCAAGTTTTGTTCAGTGCATATTAGATACGTGTCTGTATCGCAAACGCGATGACGAAGACATTGTTGTAGTCGACGTTTATGTCGACGATTTGCGGATGACAGACACAAGCGCTGCAGCAGTCGACCGTTTCTATGTCGGAGTCGGCTCGCTGTCAACAGAGCGTTTGGGACGTGGAGGAGTTTTTGGGTATGCGCGTGGCACTTGACAGCGACGAGTCGTACGTCTTGGATCAGGAAGATACGTTTAAGGACCTAGCGTGAACACATATCGCTGACGCGAACTCGACGCTTGCGCCGATAGGCGCCGACTGCTTCGACGTGTATGACGAAAACAGTTTGTTGCTCAGTGCAACGAGAGTGGCTGGACAGCTAACGGTCAAGGAACTTCAATCCCTTGACGGGAGCCTGCTGTGGGTGGTGCGATATCACGCGGCCAGATGTGACGTTCGCTGTGCACAAAGCTACGCGTCAAACCCACCAGGAACGCGATCATGATTGGAAATTGGCAAAGCGCATTGCGCGCTACTCAAGGGCTGAAGCTTCGGATGACACCAAGAGACGAAACACTCCGACACTGGTATCGTAGAGCGACGCAGACTTCGCAGGAGACGGGAAGGACCGCTAGTCGCTGATTGGGGCGACGTCCTACTAACCGGCATGCCAGTGAGCTGGAGCGCAAAGGAACAGGGCGGTGTCTCCTAGTCGACCATGTAAGCGGAGTTCGTGGTGGCATCAGAAATGTCGCGGGATTTTCTCGGTGTCCGCGAAATACTGGTTGAAATTGACATGGCACCGGCTCTGCCCATGCTAATGCGTGTGGACAACCAGGCGGCCATCAAGCAACTCGAAGGCGAGGCCTCATCAATTAAAGAAAAACACATTGACGTGTGGTTAAGTTTGTGTGCAATTTGCTAGACACGGCATCATGCTCGCACAATACGTGCGCTTGGAGCAGATGCTAGCAGACTTGCTCACTAAAGCACTGGGCCCAGCGAAGCTCGCGACATTGCGCGCACTCATGGGCCTGGTGGTATATGCACAGGGTTTCATGGCTAAAGAGGCTGTGAAGAAATTAGGTGATGGTGGCGATGGTGTTGATGGGTCGGCCAAGATGGGTACATCCGAGGAGGAGTGTTGGAAAAAGTGATGAACAGAGGGAGTTTGGCTGACATTAAATGTGCGGCCAGAGCTTATATTATCTAATCAAAATGTGTAACGGGGTGCCCCGTTACATAGGAATTATTCCTATAAGAGGAATAAGAATTATCAGTTCCTAATAAGAATAATAATAAATATATTTTTTATGAGAGGAAAAATAAATAAAGAAGCACAAAATTATTATATTTCTTTAATTTTGATTTGATAGTTCCAATATTACTGAATTTGGTAATGATGACGCAATAAGACATTATTTGTATTGATTGATTGAGTTAACTTTAAACAAACCCTAACAATCGCTACAAGTCACGATTAGGCGGTGCGCGAGAAGGCGCATCGCATAGTTAGTTATTAATATATTAAATTCAGTCGATAGAAGAGCGGTATTTCTTGATAACGACGTTAACCACTGGCTTATAGGCGGGCGCTAGTTAAAGCTGCCACGCGCTACTAGCACACAGCACACTGAGGAAGCATTTAACCGTCTTCTCTCACGTACCGTGAGGTACCCTTGGTGGGCGCCTAAGCGACCTCACCCACCGAGCTAGAAGCCTTGGTTTAAGTGACGTCACAGTAGCGGTATTCCGGCTCCACGTGCGCAATTGTGAACTAGGAAGTAGATTTGAGACTGATTTATATTAAATCGTATTAAATATAACACCTATTTTAACCAATCATAAACGCCATCTTTGTATATATGAACGGATATGTATTGCGAGCGTATTATTCTAAAATTCTTGTATCTTGGATGACGCTAGGCATCATCCCTCCTAATGTGGATGCACCCGTGTGCATCACACACGCAACGGTTGGTCACAATGGGAACCACACCCAAGTGGTGGGTTTGAATATTTTATTTAAGTAGTTGACCATCCCCTTAAGTACACAAAGTGTACTTAATGGGAATTGTGTTACATAGAGCAGCTTTAGCCCGTTAAAACACTTCCTCCTTTAAGAACAAATTTACATTTTGCAAACTCGTCAAAGAGGAGCGAGGAAGAGCGAGCTGCTTTACGCGCCGCTTTAGTTCTCTCAGTCACTCAAGCGACTATGTGCACATACACGGCACCCAACATCCCACCTTAAAGGAGCAGAGCTGGTGGGTCGTCTGCAAAGACACCCACTTAACCACGCACGCGCCGCGTCAAACACGCCTCCGGCGCCTAGTGCATCGTTGAAACGCCGACAGCTACTGCTGCTGTCGCGTTGACTGGGCTTAAGGATCCATCCCACTTGCACAGTGAGGATGTAGATTCGTCGCTCATTGTTGATTACAATGATTGGACATATTCTACCTCATAGTAGTGATGAGAAGCGCGGTGGCTCTTTAACGTCCATCCTGTCGTCTCTCATCTCAACTAATTTACAGACAACAAAGTTCTCTAATGCTGTCTCGTCGTCTGCGCTGGCTAGCGCAGCGACCATTAATGAGAGCACTACCCACAGAGGTGCAGGTGCTTTTTCGTTGGGTAAATCACAACGTCTTATGCTCAGACCATTATTCATAGTGGTTCTGACATTGAGGAGCCCGAGTGTAAGGCTCCACCGACGACATGTGAGCGTGCCTAGTCGGTGACACAAGCCAGTCGTATCGAACGTGGTCATAAGACGGATGGCATACCACTTATGCTCGCTCCATCTGAATGGCCTCGTATCAACGGGCCAAAAGCGCCGCTCCTAGAGCGCACTATTGTAGACGCTTATAATTGGTATGGTGTCTATAATTCATGGAAGGCTCAGGAGAAATCGTTTGGACGTATTTCTACGATCCCTGTCGTGTTGCGTTTAAATGAAACGCCGACCAATATGAGGCGGAATTTACGCGCCGCTTTCAATCGCATTACGATGCGGTGAAACAACGGTCGCAGCGAATTAGTTGCGCTCGCTTGCGTATAGAAAGATCACGGGCGGTACTGTACCCCGTCTTTTTTTCTAACCACGCCACTCTTGCTAGTCCGTTTGAGATTAGCGGAGAGGCCTTAGCTGGTGCTCCTTTTCATAGGTTGTCACCATGCCGGGCACCTCAATAGTAGGGTGTCGATCGGTTCCCAAGAGTCAAAACGCTGCGGATCTACTCTCCATTGGACGAGGATCTGATACTATTGCCTCGCGGAGCGGTGGGCAAGCAACCTTCCAACAAGGAAGCGTTGATTCCCACCCACATCCACCAATGCAGGCGGCGCCCGATAGAAGTGGAGATTCGCCTGCCTACTCGCGGCTGCCTTACCCGCGTCCGTTCAGTCACAGTCGTTTAGCGCTGCTATACTACGCATTGGGAACCTCGAGGGTCAAGTCTTGCGCCTGACTTCGGATCTTCATGATTGCCGCACAAAAAATCGTCAGGGCTACAAACGCCTGAAACTTCGGCTGGACATCATGAAGAAGTTGATTGTGAGCGACCCGCATTACGCGCGTGGTATCACTCACTCTCTTAGTCTGTTACGTTCTCATGGGGCAAGAAGGTCGGAGGCAAGTCTTTCGCCTTCTTTATCCCCCAATCTATTTGACACTCGACCAATGTTCGGTATTACCATCAGTCTCTTGGTGATAGACAAACAGGAAAAACTTCAATTGCTATCGAGAGAATTATTAATCAACGTGACCCTTATTTATAAATCGATATTAACAGAGTGAAACGGCCTTTAAAAAAGATCCGATGAAAGCAAACTTTTATGGGATAATTTTTTTTAAATTGATTTTTTTTTAAGTGCCAGTTTTTTTATTCTTCAGGAAATCGGGAGATACAATGTCTTACAAAATTCAAAAAGAAAAATTTAAAGTTAAAGTTAAATTAGATGAAACAGCTAAGCCTTTCAACGAAAGCATGTGCAGTAACACAACATCATATAATTGATGATTTCCCATAAAAACTTGATTGGTTTAGATTTAAATGCAACTACTCAGCAACAACTAAAATGAGGTGTTAGATTAACAGAAATGGAAAAAGTTATTTTTAACATACCCTCAATCAAATAAAAATGTAGAATTTATAAAAGAAGAAGCATTAACTCAATGAAATGTTAAATCATTTATTTTTAAAAATTTAAAAAAAATTATAATCAATCTGTCTCAAAGTTATTTTCGAAAATTAAAAATGGTATTTAGCAAATAAATGAAAGATAACACATCTACAATCACAACAATTTTTTACCTATGATTTTAAATATCACAAAAACAAAAACATAAATTATATAATAAAATCGAAATTATTTTTTTTCAACCAAATTTATTGTTATACATAACTAAATAAAATTATAACATGTTTCAAAAAATGCAAGAAAAAATTACGAAATACTTAAATGAGATTCAAAAGAATTTAATGAAATGTATGTTGATTATATTTTATGTCTAACTTTTTTAAATTTAATTATATTAAAATCAAATCCAATATGTGACCTCATTTAAGTCAACATACCGTTTGGGACGACCCACGTAAAAGACGGGGTGCGTCTTCATGGATGGCGTGAGGGTGAGCCTATAATTTAGGTCTAATCTCATCGATCACAGCAAATAACCCAATTTAATACGACAATAGTTTCGCAGTACCTCCAGGTAGTACATAAATTGCATTTTTAGGTAGAGTAACGAAACTTAATCATTCTTTATCCCCAACACTAAGGCGTTCAATATTTTGCGACTATTTCGGTCATCATATTCATTTGTACATCCTGTGTGCTTGCCATCGCGTCACGAAATTTTCGTGTGATGGCTAATCGCTCATCCACAAAGCGTTCAGCCTCACTCACGCTTTGAGCATCCAACTCGCCTATGACACCACCGAGAGGTCGGTCACAGGACGTAGTCGTCAAATAACGAAACATCGTTATTGTTTAGGAGCACATAGTTCCTTGCGTAAATCCCTACTGACCACTTCCAACTCAGCAGGGTCTCTAGGGCAAGTTTCTATCGTTGAAATGATCCCCTCGCGGGTCATCGTCATATTGACGAAACTATGTCCCTCTTTCGCACCGAGCATTGTGAGGGGCTCTCCCCCACTAAAACTCGGGCTGCGCACAAACGAGACTGGCCCTCAGCGCGTCATATGGGTCTCCGAGATACATTGCTGGGCTGCATCGTAGGTACACATGGTGTACGAGCAGACCCAGACAAGGTAAATCAGTCTCCGAGATACATTGCTAGGCTGCATCGTAGGTACACATGGTGTACGAGTAGACCCAGACAAGTTAAATCAGTAAAAGAATGGCCAATCTCACGGCATGTGAAGGGCTCGCTAATTACTTGCATGAATATCGCAAGAATTATGCTGAGCGAACTGAACCATTATCTGACCTCCTTAAAAAGGACGCACAATGGGTTTGGTGTAAATAACAAGAATATGCGTTCATACCAGTAAAGCAATCTCTTATAGAGGCAACGGTCTTGGCATTGCTAAACGAGGAAAGCCCTTTAGCGTCGTCTGCGATGCAAGTAAATTTGCAATAGGCAGCGCGCTCATGCAGAAGGATGACGACGGCGTTGACCGCGTCATCTCTTATCAGTCCCGGTTTTTAAAAGCCACGGAGCTGAATTACCATGTGCATGACAAAGAGCTACTTTCAATAAAGCATGCTCTGTCAAACTTTCGTGTGCACCTATTGGGCACCAAATAATTTGTGGTTTATACGGATCACGCATCACTGCGGACCGGAATAAACTTACCGCACCTCTAGCCTAGAATGGCAAGATGACTTACATTCTTCTCTGAATTTAATTTTAAAGTTGAATACAAGCCAAGTAAGTCGATTGTCTTGGCTGACGCTTTATTGCGCAGACCAGACTTCAAGGTAAAACACCAGGAAAGTGTGTCTAGTGCGAAAGCACAGTTTCAGCCGTCGACGTTGGCAGCCATGAAGGCATACCACGTGACGAGCTCATTGGCCTCTGAGATAAAAGAGAGCTACAGTCAGGACGACCACTGTCGCCTGCTGTTGGATCACTTTGGTGGACGAAAGGTTTCCCTTCCGTCGCACCTGAAAGCTAAGCTCAATCGCTTTAGCTACAGCGATGGCCTGTTATGGCATCAGCTGTCACCTTGTGATCCCTTGAGAATCTATGTGCCTCATGACACAGATCTCAAGCTGATGATTCTTCACGAGCTCCATGATGCGCCATCTGGGCCGTGAAAAAACATTCTTACGAGTGTCAGAAGAATTTTGGTGGCCACATCTATATAGATGGGTGGCCAACTATATTCGCTCTTGCGAACAGTGTCAGCGCATTAAGCCTGCACCGTCCAGCAGGGCGCCGCTGAAGCCGCTACCGATTCCAACGGAATGTTGGAAGTCAGTAAGTCTGGACTTCATGTTTGGTATGCCGCCCGATCATAAAGATCGGACGGGGCTCGTCGTCTTTGTAGACATACTGAGCAAAATGGTGCATTTAGCACCATGTAAAACATCGATCACAGGCAAGGAGGCAGCTCTCTTGTTCCCAGATCATGATACCGACGACACGGGTCCAAACTATCGGACAGGGATCCACGATTTACGTCTTGTTTTTGGCGACATGTGTTTGAGCTGCTAGGTAGCAAGCTCCCCATGTTGACCGCAGATCATCCCTAGACCGATGTCCAAACAGAACGTGCCAATCGGATCATGGCGGATGTATTTCGCACGATAGCGACTCCCAAAGAATGTAGGAAACAATTGCCCTTTGTGGAGTTCGCTATAAATAACAAAAATCCACGCCAGTAAGGGTGAGACATCGTTTTATATAAACGGACTTTGCAAGTTCCATATCCTCAAAGTCAAACTCAAGTGAGATTTTATCATGAAGATACGCTGCGATTCGCCTGATGTCATTAAAGCGCGTTAGATTGTGCAGTTGGACCGTATACTCCACTCGTCTCCCCGCACTAGCGTCGGATCCGTTTTGTTGGCGTTGCCAGACTAATCCTTTGCTTACTTGGTGGACATTTCGTAGCTGATATATCTCTCCGCGATGCGGCACTTGGACGGACTTGTGTCTCTGGGCTGTTTGCCTCGCGAAGAAGTAGAAGTGAATGGACTTGGTAACCTGGTCGTAACTGATGGTCTTGGTCTGACGTAGCATCTGATGTAGCTCCTGAAGATTTATCCGTGCATACTCCGCTGAATCTAAAACCGTCTCGGTAATGGCCTTAATACTCTGGCGACTCGTTCATACGCTGCGATTTCTGTCGAGTTGCAATGCGAGTCCCCCTCAACTTGAGCTTGAATAGTGCTTGTGCAGTCGTAATCTCTCCTAACTCTTCATCACCTGTTTGACGAATGCGGGTAGGTGTCGACAAGCTACGTTACCTCCTACTAGTCCAGCAAGGATCTTCCATTCATCATCTGTGCCTTCCCGAATGTAGTTCATTCCTGACCTTGGTCCTTCCGCTGTACAGAGGTCCCTGAGTCGTGTGATTTCCTCGCTACTGTACTGTGCTGGGTTAACCTTAAAGTCTTCGTACACTTCTTATTGTTGGTCGTTGTAGTTTCCAGTGTTTTGCCTGTGACTCGCTTGAGAATTTTGGTCCACTGATTGAGTACTGGCGCCTAGGCCTACTTGTACTGACTGGTGAGCTTGCGTATAATCTCCGTAAATGTTCACTTAGTGGAGAGCAGTTCCTTCGTGAATCGTGTTACGAGGCTCGTCCAGTCTTGAAACGACTCCTTGTGAGCAGAAATACTTGTTTAAATAACTTGATAAAGCTGCTTTGTTCCACCCCCTTTAACGTTGAAAAATGTAGGCGGGTGACTGGGATAGCATATCTTTGCTTAGTTTTCGCTGCGTATGCCCTCGTGAATAGTTCCTGCAGGGTTGTCCGCCACGCGTCTGCCTGCCCTGTCGTTGTCAAGGCTGCCATGACTTCTACGAGTGCTTAAAACATCTCTTCCTCCGTTACGGTTAATTCCGTTGCATCGTCGTCCTGGGTGGCCTGCCCTCTTTGAGTAGGTCTACTTACCGTCTTGTCGCCTTCGCTGAGCGCCTCCCCTGCATCCCGCTCCGATTGCTCTCGAAGTTCTGGTTACTCCTGATCCGTCTCACTGTTCTGAGTGGTCGCCGCTGTCGGGCGGTCCGTCATATTCTCCCCTTCGTTGCTACCTTCATCTTCCGGGGAGGAGAGGGGATATTGTCTTTACGTTTTTCCTCCTGTCCCTCGAGCTCCCTCTTCCTGTTACTGTCGTCTCCATGTTCTATGGTTGGCAGTTTCCCTCGGTCTGACCCGCGTGGGTTTTCCTGCCACCCTCCTCCTCCTGGGGGAGGCAGATGCCCGAGCACCATATTTCTCACTTCCTATGCAACTCGTCCGGTACCCGAACTTTTTATGGCTTTCGCAAACTTACCATAGTGAGATATTACGATTATGCGCTGTACTTTGTGTTATATAACGTACGATGCCAGCTTTTTCTGTGCATTATAGTGAATGAATCCTGCTTGAATTTACTCTCTATTCAACAACATATAAAATATTCTTGTAATGTCTACTTGATGTACGTCATTACAGATTTTATGGGACATGCACACAAAATGATGTTAATGTTAACCTAGCGCAGCTTTTATTGAAATCTACGGGTGCATCTAAAGAAAATGCAGCCAAATGACATAGAGCACCAAAATTAAAAAAAAAGATGCCTCATTGATGCAAAAAGCTCAGCTGTATCGGGGCGTATCGTTACAAGATATTAACAATTAAAGGTTGTTAATTAATATATTATCTAAAAGGTAGATAATTTTTGGAGAATATTACCTTAAACGATAATATCCTAAAAGCTTATCCATTGGTAGATATAGACCTTATATCTACTTTCTCCGCGGTCCAGTCAGTGCTGGACGCGCGCAAAGAGAGAGACAAATAAGACTTTATTACATGTTTTGTATTAGTTTATAATTGATTTAGTATTAAATAGATAGAAACAGTATAACTTAATAATATTAAATACAGTTTTCATTTAACCCTCTTTAAATTAGTTGTCTTAAGAGAAGTCTTCCTCGGCACGTACTAGTGTACGAGAAGTGACGTAAGGCACCACTTGCAACTGAAGCAGTGCGAAGTGGACTTGTACTGAAGCAGTACAAGTCGTAGCGCCCCGTTACACAAACTAAATGTAGCTAAAATAAAAACTCTTGACATATGCAATACTTGCTGCATAGTAAATCGGAGGTGTTTTTAGTCATTATCAATGTACATCACAGTGACTGGCGAATCCGATCCACATGGACCTTGTCCATGCGTAAATTATAGATGCGAGCATCGCGCCCTTTGCTTCCGGGTACCCACAGCCGTAACTTGTAACAGGGAACCTTTTGCTTGTACTGCTTCGGTACTAGCCAGCCTGCACTGATAATAGTGAAGGTGAGGTGCCTTCACGTACACGACGTGTAGAGGAATGTTTTAAGTAGCTAAGAAGTCTTAGCTGCTAACGGCTGATACTAAGAAAGCTTAGTATAGGAAAAAGTAAAGCTGTAACTGTATATTTGAATTCCTACGTAACGATCTTCTTGTCTACTTAATTAAATGTAGTAGTAATATCAAGCTATGTATAGCGACTCCTTGTGCACCGCTCATTCATGCGTCTAGCAGCGATTGGCGGGGTTGATTAAACTTAAAACAATCAGCAACAGAGCTGTTGTGTAGGCGAGCACGTCGTAATGCGGCCACGCTCTACTTAGACACACACCCTAGCACGGCGGAGAAGCGGTTTAACCTGCTTCTCTTGGGTGCAGTGAGGTAGTTGTGGTGGGCGCGTTAGCGACCTCACCCAACGCACTAAATACTCTGGTCAAGTGTCGTCACGGGAGCGGTAATCCGGCTCCTCGTGCGCACTTACCAAGTAGGAAGTAGTTTTAAGACTGATTTATATTTAATCGTATTCAGTATAAATACCTTTTTTTACCAATTAAATTGTCATCTCTATAGATAACAATTAATATGTATTGCGAGCGTATCTTTCAAGATACCTCGCGTAACGGATGGCGCTAGCCGTCATCACGGATGGCGCTAGCCGTCATCACGGATGACGCTGGGCGTCATCCCTCCTGATGTGAATGCACCCATGTGCATCACATACACAAGGGTCACAAATGTGCACCACACCCGAGTGCTGGGTCTAATTACTA
>NC_090625.1:1464278-1466656 GCF_004359215.1 Bremia lactucae
GCAAACTTACCATAGTGAGATATTACGATTATGCGCTGTACTTTGTGTTATATAACGTACGATGCCAGCTTTTTCTGTGCATTATAGTGAATGAATCCTGCTTGAATTTACTCTCTATTCAACAACATATAAAATATTCTTGTAATGTCTACTTGATGTACGTCATTACAGATTTTATGGGACATGCACACAAAATGATGTTAATGTTAACCTAGCGCAGCTTTTATTGAAATCTACGGGTGCATCTAAAGAAAATGCAGCCAAATGACATAGAGCACCAAAATTAAAAAAAAAGATGCCTCATTGATGCAAAAAGCTCAGCTGTATCGGGGCGTATCGTTACAAGATATTAACAATTAAAGGTTGTTAATTAATATATTATCTAAAAGGTAGATAATTTTTGGAGAATATTACCTTAAACGATAATATCCTAAAAGCTTATCCATTGGTAGATATAGACCTTATATCTACTTTCTCCGCGGTCCAGTCAGTGCTGGACGCGCGCAAAGAGAGAGACAAATAAGACTTTATTACATGTTTTGTATTAGTTTATAATTGATTTAGTATTAAATAGATAGAAACAGTATAACTTAATAATATTAAATACAGTTTTCATTTAACCCTCTTTAAATTAGTTGTCTTAAGAGAAGTCTTCCTCGGCACGTACTAGTGTACGAGAAGTGACGTAAGGCACCACTTGCAACTGAAGCAGTGCGAAGTGGACTTGTACTGAAGCAGTACAAGTCGTAGCGCCCCGTTACACCTGGTAGCACTTTGTAGTCCGTCCAAGGACCACATTTCCTTCATCTAACATGGACATGTTAGACGATAGTGGAATACGCATCACGTTTCGCGTGAATGCTACTCCTTTCTAAGTGACATAGAAAGGAGTGCGGTCGAACGAATGAGTTCGACCGTAGGAAACGATGCTATCTTGGCCACGCTGTCCGGTTTGGACAGAGATGCCCTCCATTCAGTATCGCCAAGTTCATACAACATGAACTTGACGAGATGAAGGAGAAGGTAGCCTTGCTAAATCAGCAAGGCTCTCAACAGGCAGAACTGTTGAGGTTACAACAGGTACAAACCCCTGTACCTGGGATGACGCACACGCGTCGTCCCGAAACCTTATAGATTGGCATCTCTAAGTATAGGGGAGTCGAAGAAGACTCCCTCTTGAGATGGTTTGTCGAGTTGCACGATGCCATAAGGGCACGTCACATGGTCGACGAGCAAATGCAAGTCGCATTCGCTCAATCAAATCTGGCAGGTCGTGCCAAAACTTGGGCATTGGGCCTTAAGTTGAGCGACCATATGTCTTTGGGTCACTAGAGGCTTTTAAAGCCCGGCTCAAACAGACGTTTGAGCCGCCTAGGGCTGAGTTCAAAGCTCGTTCAGAGCTTCTGAAACTCAATGAAGACAAGCGTGATGTTCACGCATATGCCCAGCATACGACTCTTAGCGAATTGTATAACAGATAACACAGTCTATCGTCCTCCAAGGTGACACGACTTAGGAGATCCAGAACCCATGGACCTCTCTTACGTCGAAAGCGAGAGACCTCGCTTTTCGAGCAATAAGCGATTGCACAAATGCCGTCGCTGCCAAAAATTAGGACACACGCTCATGATTGCAGTGCCCTACGCCCAGCACCGAAAGGTACTGAACGTAATTTTGGACCGTATGTAAATAGATGCAACGATCGCGAGTCCGACGTTGTTGCGAAATCGCAACAGCTAGACGGATCGCCAAAAAACGGTCGGGGTCAGTAGGGGCGCAACGCCCTACTGATCCAGCAATATCGAGAGAATTTGCAAATCTCTTGACCAAAGTTGCTCCAGACACGCAATCATTATGTATCTCTGCACCTGGTGATGAGGTATCCCTCATCACCTTGAAGTTAAAAGTGACAAATGATTTGTCACTTAGAGCCCTAGTGGACTGCGGAGCGTCGAATAACTTTATTCGTCGCCAGTCACTAGAGGGTCGTAAGCTCAAATATGTTGAGCGCGACATCCCTCCAACGAGGATGATGGTGCGTCTAGCTACAGGCGCATCGATAACAGTAATAAAACGCGTAGTGAAATTTCACTCCACGTTAAAAGATTTATAGTACGATGATGATTTTATCGTACTGGATTTGGATGACAAATTTGATGTCATCCTAGGTTTACCTTGGCTCAGAAAATACGAGCCAAGGATCAGCTGGCAGCATCGATCCGTAAAGATGCCTGCCACTTGTTCATCAGATGGCCATCTGATGAACGTCTTGGAGCGTCCACAAGCGTGTGGATGTACTACGAGTGAGTGCGATGGCCTCACTTGTGGTACGGTCGTTAGTACAACTGCACAAGATCACAGTGTGATTACCAATCACA
>NC_090625.1:1467406-1509439 GCF_004359215.1 Bremia lactucae
GGTTTACCTTGGCTCAGAAAATACGAGCCAAGGATCAGCTGGCAGCATCGATCCGTAAAGATGCCTGCCACTTGTTCATCAGATGGCCATCTGATGAACGTCTTGGAGCGTCCACAAGCGTGTGGATGTACTACGAGTGAGTGCGATGGCCTCACTTGTGGTACGGTCGTTAGTACAACTGCACAAGATCACAGTGTGATTACTAATCACACTGTTGAGTCAGCTGCCGACGGCTGTACTAATGCACAGGCAGCGCCGAAGGTCCACCACTCGAAGAAGTCGGGTGGATTGAGACATGAATGTACGCCTAGCGGGCGACATTCAAGGAGTATACCGGTTGCCTCAACGGGACAACACGATGATCCTAGGTCGAGTAGAGAGTCGACCATAGAGGACCCGACTGTGATAGCGCAATCACACTCGGAAGACGTTGAGGAAGAGGTCCCGACGTACTTGAGGATAAATCTCCTCAAATAGTTGAAATAACTATACTTCAAGATCCCGAGGGGTTAATCCCTCGACAGCCTGTAGATAAATGCCAGGAAGAAACCGAGACATTAAATGTCTTGATTAATAACGTATCAAGAGTAGGCGCTTATGTTCTTGATCTGTATGCTCCTTCGAAGTTAACTTTGGAAATAACTCAATTACCAACCCTAGAACCTAAGCGGTTCTTGAGAGATCTGCATTGTGGTAAAATCAAGCAGATCTGCGTACTCGTCACAGAGGACGATTGCGTAACCGACATAAGGTCAGCGATAATTTTTGCAGAGAACGAACGGGTTCTCAGCAGCTCATCCATGGACGAAAGTGTCCTCGATGTGAAGACTCGGATTGAAAGATACACTACTCATTCTTGGGAGTCACTTAAGGTAAACCTCTATACAAGGATTTAGTGGAATTCATGGATGTATTCCCTAAAGCAGTTCCATGCGAGTTGCCTATGGATAAAGGCACTCGACATGAGATCGAGCTCAAACCGGGCTCGAAGTACTGTGTCATGGAGCAGTGGGCACTGCCTCGTGAACAAGTACTTGCGATCGATAAATACTTTACCGATCGATTAAGAGCGGGCCATGTGAGGGGGTCAACCTCCCCACATACCTCTCCGACCTTCTGTGTGCGAAAGGCCACAGGAGGGTGGCGGATAGTGCACGCATTCAACAAACTGAATGCTGCAACAGTACCGGCTCAAACGCCGATACCGAGAAAAGACGTAATCATAGATGGTTATGTCTAAGAGTACGATCTTTTCGTCTATGGATTTGATGGATGGGTTATATCAAATCCTTATGCGTGAGCGGGACATTCCGTACACAGCAGTGAGCACCCCAGTGGGATTCTCTGGGAATGGCTAGTGATGCCTCAGCGGCTTAGTAACGCCCCTGCAACATTCAACAGATGTGTAACAAATCTGTTGAGACCGGAGCGGGAATTCGCACCGATTTATTTTGACGATTTATTCGTCCATAGCCGTGCATGGACGGTAAGACGGACGTGGAAGTTCATAAAACTCACGTTCGTCAGGTTCTTACACTTATGCGAAAGCATAAGTTGTATGCAAATCTCAAGAAGTGTATATTTGCTGCAAGCGAAATACCACTTCTTGGGTGCATCGTCGGTAAACATGGCGTGCGCCCTGATCCTGAAAAGATCAAGGCAATCACCGACTGGCCAGTTCCAGTCGATGTCAAGGGACTTAGAAAGTTCGTTGGTTTAGCGGCGTACTTGCACAAGTACTCTCGCAATTACGCAGAGAACAGTTCATCTATCTCGTTTCTTGAAAAAAAAAGAGGAGAAATGGTTATGGAACGCGATTGTCAGCGATCGTTTGAAGGTATCAAGCAAAGCTTGATGCAATTGCCCATCTTGGGGATTGCAGATCAAGACAGACCATTCCATGTGGTCTGTGACGCCAGCGATTTTGCAATCGGCTGCGCGTTAATGCAATACGATATAGACGGCGCGGAGCGCGTCGTCTGTTACCAGTCGCGCCAGCTGCAACCAGCTGAACGCAATTACCCAGTGCATGACAAGGAACTTCTTGCCATGAAATATACATTGGCTAAATTTAGGGTCTATCTCCTCGGAGATCGGATGACGATCGATATAAAGCCGGTGAATCTTTAAAAGATTTATCGGATGGATTCATTAAATGATCCATCAAACATAGAAGGTTCTTATCTTCTGTGTAGGCTTTCTTTATGTCATCAACTAAGGTTGATGACGGAACACTTGAAATGAGTGTTGCAACAGTGGGATTAATTTCACCGTTGGAGTGCACTGCCGACTCGAAATCGGGTCGGCGTGATAACGCATCAGCGACGACATTAAGTCGTCCTGGTTTGTATTCGACGGAGAAATTATATTCCGCGAAAAAGGGTAGCCACCTCGCCATTCTTTGCGAGAGGTGTGGGCCATTTACGGCCGTGCGTAATGACGCATGGTCCGTATATACGATGAACGGTCTATCGGTACACAACACGCAACGGCTTATTGTATTACACAGCCATTACCGGCGACACTCCACGTGTCCTCGTCCCAACTCACAATGATTTGCGCTTGCGCATAATGTATGTGTGTCACGATGCACCAACAAGTGGGCATCGTGGACGTGAAAAGACTTACCTCACAGTAAGTCGCGACTTTTACTAGCCCCGCCAGTATCAGTTCGTGCGCAAGTACATTCGTTCTTGCGAGGTATGTCAACGGGTGAAGCCTAGCCTTCATCCCATGCGCCTCTTCAACCTCTACCAATTCCGGCAGAGTGTTGGTAGTCCGTATCTATGGACTTCGTCTTCGAATTTCCCGAAGACGAACACAAAAACAATGGAATACTTGTTTTTGTAGACAGATTCAGCATGATGGTACATCTTGCTGGAATACCAAAGTCGATTAGGGCTCCGGGTTGCGCCCGTGTCTTTATCGACACGGTATTGAAACTCCACGGTCTACCCCACGATTCACGGTGGAGTTCTGGCAATCCGTGTTCCGATCTCTCGAACACGGCTGTCTTTGTCAGCATCCGATCACCCAGGAATGGATGGTCAAACACAACGCGTAAATCGCGTCCTCGAAGAGATACTTCGAGGTTACGTCCAATCGTATCCGAATTGGAGCGAGTTTTTACCGATGGTTGAATTCGCCATCAATAATTCGGTGCATGCGTCAACAACGCATACACCGTTCTTCGTGAATGGCTTACGCCATCCTCGCGTTCCCACCAATTAGAGGGATCCTCTAGTTTAAGGGGGGGTGGGCTCGCACGAGCAAAACCAATTCTGGCATATGCTCATCACGCGTCGAAGTTAACAATGAAGCGGGTGATGTCGAAGAAGTCGACATTGAATATGAGAAAGATCTCATGGCAGTGCGCACATAGCGTAGTGAAAAAGACAAAACAAATGAGTCAGCAGAGGAATTTCTGCTGACTCGAGAATCAGTAATCACTTTCGTACAGGATTCCTTTGCTAACGCAGGGGACCATCAGAAACGGAATGCAGACAAACATGGAAGAGCAAATGTTCATTCATTTAAAATTACTGATCTTGTGCTACTCCCTACGGTAAACCTACCTAAGCGTGTAATCACTAATGTGGGTAGCAGTAAACTACTACCCAAGTTCATTGGGCCTTTCCCTGTACTACATCGCAGAGGCAATGCACACAATAGAATTGCCACGTAGGATGCGTTCGCATCCTACACAGCCTCACGTGACAACCGATGCAATTTATACCTTGCACCGGTTGGAGTTCTTTTCTCAAACTTAACGCGATTCGCGTTAAGTTTTTGAAGCCAGGCTTCGCGTCCAATGTCTTTGACATTGCGAATGAACGCGCTCCAGGCTTGCATAAGCGAGACTTTATCTCGCTTATTGTTGCCAGTAAACCATCGATGCTTTAGAAAAGCATCGAGATAGAAATCTTCCTCAGCGCGAAAGTTCTTCGCGCTGGGATCAAGGCCATGTAGCTTTGTCGCAATAAATACGGGATATTTATTGTGAGGAGTAGTCTCTCCAGACAAGCTATTGATTAGCCGTTTCTGGCAAAAGCCACGGCTTCTTCTCAGGGGTGAGATGATACATTCTATTGTCTTCAGTTCCCTGAGTGGTACCCACTGAAGCAGGGGTACATCAAAAAAATATTACGCTTACGCCATCGTCATCACCTTGCACAGAAACAGGTGCAGGTGACCGTACGATGAACGGAACGGGCGATGAGGGATCATCCTTATCCTCGGAACCAAATAGACTATTAACTCGTCTACCAGAATGAGCCTACTCATTCGAAGGCTCATAGTCAGCCGCCTGACGTTTATCAGGCGACTGTTCTATTCTCCCCGAGTCGGCCATTTCGTCGGACTCGCATTCGTAGTCGACCTCCAAAGAGGGGTCATATTCACGTGGTGAACCACCACGCGCTCCCGCAACATCTAGTGTTGCGCGAGAAGAAGATACTACGGCAGACGTTCCGTCTGCCGCAAAAGATAACAGTGCGTCACCCGCGGCTGCAAGAACCGCGGCCGAAGGCGCCGCACTATCAGCACCCCACATGAATTTGTTCTTCATGCGATGGAATTTAAAATGATGGTTCTGTGACCAATCAACATCGTTTTTAAATTATGTGGTCACATAGTGACCACTCCATCCCATGACAGTCAGAGTGATTGTCGTTTAAGGGAGGGGTGATGTAACGGGGTGTATCGTTACATGAAATTAACACTTAAAGGTTGTTATTTAATATTTATCTAGAAGGTAAATAATATTTGGAGGATATTACTTGATATAGTAATGTTCAGAAATCTTATCCATAATAGGTATAGGCCATTATATCTATTTATCCCGCAGACAAATCAGCTGTTAACGTAAAAAAAGAGAGAGACAGATAAGATTTCAAATTGCATGTTTAGTATTAGTTTATAATAAGTTAGCATCAACAGATAGAAAGAAGAGATACTTAATTATATTAATACAGTTTTCATATAACCCTCTTTAAGTTAGTTGTCTGAAAGAGAAGTCTTCCTCTGCACGTACTAGTTTACGTGAAGTGACGTAAGGCACCACTCGCAACTGAAGCAGTGCGAAGTGGACTTGTACTGAAGCAGTACAAGTCGTAGTGCCCCGTTACACTTAGCGAGTTGTATCACCAATAATCCAGTTCATGAACACACGTTGATTACGGTGTTCATGCAAGGTCTTACGGATGGTCCCGTAAAGACCCACCTGTTCCGCTTGGAACTGGATACGCTTGAAGAAGCAATATCCGTAGCGGAACAGGAGGACTTTAGCTTGAGACAGGCTCAAGCAAGTTCGTCATCATATCGTCCACCTAGACGACACGAACTAGGAGGTCCAGAACCCATGGACCTTTCCTATGTCGAAAGCGAGAAACCTCGCTTTTCGAATAATAAGCGATCGCAGAAATGCCATCGCTGCCAAAAATTGGGACATTACGCTCATGAGTGTAGTGCCCCACGTCCAGCACCAAAAGGTACTGAACGTAATTTTGGATCGTATGCCAAAAAGGGCAACGGTCGCGGATCCGACGTTGTTGCGAAATCGCAACAGCGAGGCGGACCGCCAAAAAATGGACGGGGTCAGTAGGGGCGCAACGCCCTACTGATCCAGCAACCTCAAGAGAATTTGCAAATCTCTTGACAAAAGTTGCTCCAGACACACAATCATTATGTGTCTCTGCACCTGGTGATGAGGTATCCCTCATCACCTTGAAGTTAAAAGTGACAAATGATTTGTCACTTAGAGCCCTAGTGGACTGCGGAGCGTCGAATAACTTTGTTCATCGCCAGTCGCTAGAGGGTTGTAGGCTCAAATATGTTGAGCGCGACATCTCTCCAACAAGGACGACGGTGCGTCTAGCGACAGGCGCATCGATAACAGTAACCCGACTGTGATAGCGCAATCACAGTCGAAAGACGTTGAGGGAATAGGTGCCCACGTACTTGAGGAGAAATCTCCACAAATAGTTAATGTTGAAGTGATTAGACTTCAGCATCCCGAGGGATTAATACCTCGGCAGCCTGTGGATAAATCCCAGGAAGAAAACAAGACAATAAATGTATTGGTTTAATAACGGTTCAAGAGTAGGCGCTTATACTCTTAATCTGTATGCGCCTCCGAAGTTAACTTCGGAAATAACTCAATTATCAACCCTAGAACACAAGCGGTTATTGAGAGATCTGCATAATGGTAGAATCAAGCAGATCCGCGTACTCTTCACGGAGGACGATTACGTAATTGACATTTGGTCAGAGGTATTTTTTGCAGAAAACGAACGGGTTCTCAGCAAATCGTCGATGGACGAAAGTGTCCTCGATGTGAAGACTCGGATTAAAAGATACACTAATCAATATCTTGGGAGTCATCCAACAGAAATTCTCTATACGAGGATTTAATAGAATTCAGGGATGTATTTCCTGAAGTAATTCCATGCGAGTTGCCCAAGGATAAATGCACTCGACATGAGATCGAGCTCAAAGCGGACTCGAAGTACTGTGTCATGACGCAGTGGCCACTGCCTCGTGAACAAGTACTTGCGATCGATAAATTCTTTGCCGATCGAGTAAAAGCGGGCCATGTAAGGGAGTCAACCTCCCCACATAGCTCTTCGACCTTCTGTATGCGAAACGCCACAGAAGGGTGGCGGATAGTGCATGCATTCAATAAACTGAATGCTGCAACGGTACCGGCTCAAACGCCGATACCTAGAAAAAACGTAATCATAGATGGTATGGCTAAGAGAACGATCTTTTTGTCTATGGATCTGATGGATGGGTTCTATCAAATCCTTATGCGTGAACGGCATTCCGTAGACAGTAGTGAGCACTCCTAGTGGGTTGCTCTGGAAATGGCTAGTGGTGCCACAGGGGCTTAATAACGCCCCTGCAACATACAACAGATGCGTAACGAATCTGTTGATACCGGTGCTAGAATTCGCACCGAGTTATTTTGACGATGTTGTCGTCCATAGCCGGGCCATGGACGGGAAGACGGACGTGGAGGTTCATAAAACTCACGTTCGTCAGGTTCTGACACTTGTGCGAAAGCATAAGTTGTACGCAAATCTCAAGAAGTGTATATTCGCTTCAAGCGTAATACCACTTCTTGAGTGCATCGACGGAAAACACGGCTTGCGCCCTGATACCGAAAATATCAAGGCTATTACCGACTGGCCAGTTTCAGTCGATGTCAAGGGACTTAAAAAGTTCCTTGGTTAAGCGGCGTATTTGCACAAGTACTCCATCTCTCTCGTCTCTAGAAAGGAAAACGAGAAATGGTAACGGAACGCTGATTGTCAGCGTTCGTTTGAAGGTATCAAGCAAAGCTTTGATGCAATCGCCTATGTTGGCGATTGCAGATCAAAACAGACCATTCCATGTGGTCTGTGATGCCAGCGATTTCGCAATCGGCTGCGCATTAATGCAATACGATACAGACGGCGGGGACGCGTCGTCCGTTACCAATCGCGTCAGCTGCAACCAGCTGAACGCAATTACCCAGCGCATGACAAGGAACTCCTTGCCATGAAATAATGCATTGGCTAAATTGAGGTCTTTCTCCGAGGAGATAGACCGTTCATCGTATATACGGACCATGCGTCATTACGCACGGCTGTAATTAAACCAAGAAGGATAGCCACCTCTCGCAAAGAATGGCGAGGTGGCTATCCTTCGTCGCGGAGTATAATTTCTCCGTAGAATATAAACCAGGACGACTTAATGTTGTCGCTGATGCATTATCACGCCGGCTCGTTTCGAGTCAGCGTTGCACAGCAACAGTGAAAATAATCCCACTGCTGCAACACTCACTACGAGTGTCCCGTCATCAACCTTGGTTGAAGACATAAAGAAAGCCTACACAGAAGATAAAGACCTTCTTTGTTTAATGGATCTAATGAATCCATCCGATAAATCTTTTAAAGATTAAACGGCTTTATATCGATCGTCATCCGATCGATACACAACGCGCAACGGCTTATTGTATTATACAGCCGTTGCCGGCGACACTCCACGTGTCGTCGTCCCAACTCACAATGATTTGCGCTTGCGCATCATGTATGAGTGTCACGATGCACCGACAAGTGGGCATCGTGGACGTGAGAAGACTTACCTCACAGTAAGTCGCGACTTTTACTGGCCCCGCCAGTATCAGTTCGTGCGCATGTACATTCGTGCTTGCGAGGTATGTCAACGGGTGAAGCCAATCCCTTCCCACCGTGCACCTCTCCAACCTCTCCCACTTCCGGCAGAGTGTTGGGAGTCCGTAAATATGGACTTCGTCTTCGAAATTCCCAAAGACGATCACAATAACAATGGAATCCTTGATTTTGTAGACATATTCTGCAAGATGGTACATCTTGCTGCAGTACTAAAGTCGATTACGGCTCCGGGCTGTGCCCGCACGGTATTCAAACTCCACGGTCTACCCCGTAAATTGGGCTCGGATAGGGATCCACGGTTCACGGCGGAGTTCTGGCAATCCGTGTTCCGATCTCTCGGAACACGGCTGACTATGTCAACATCTGATCACCCGGAAACGGATGGTCAAACAGAACGCGTAAATCGCGTCCTCGAAGAGATACTACGAGGTTACGTCCAATCGTATCCGTTGCATGCGTCTACAACGCATACATCGTTCTTTGTGAATGGCTTACGCCATCCTCGCATACCCACCAAATTAGAGGGATCCTCTAGTTCAATGGGGGGTGGACTCGCACGAGCAAAACCACTTCTGGCTCATGTTCATCACAAGTCGAAGTTAACAATGACGCGGGTTATGTCGATGTCGAAGAAATCGACATCGAAGATGAGAAAGATCTCATGGCAGTGCGCACAAGTGTACTGAAAAGACAAAACAAATGAGTCAGCAGAAGAATTTCTGCTATTTCGAGAATCAATATTCCGTTTCGTTCAGGATTCCATTGGTAACGCAGTGGACCGACAGAAACTGAATGCAGACAAACATGGAAGAGCAAATGTTCATTCATTTAAAACTAATGATCTAGTGCTACTCTTTCCGGTAAACCTACCTAAGCGTTTAGTCACTTATGTGGGTAGCAGTAAACTACTACCCAAGTTCATTGGGCCTTTCCGTGTACTGCATCGCAGAGGCAACGCGTACGCAATAGAACTGCCACGTATAATGCGAACGCATGCTACATTTTACGTTGGTCGGCTCCGCCCGTACCATCAGTACGCGGCTTCTTCCGAGGACGGATTGAAGATCCTTTTTAAGAATCCCTAAAAGATTCTTGTGATCGAGAACCAGATTCTCATGTTGAACCTTGAGTTTCTCATGCCGGTTCCGAGTTTCCTCGAAACTGCGATGAGCTGACGACAGCTCATCACAAAGAGCGGGATATTTTCGTTCGTACTCCAACATGGAGTACGCACTCTTCGAACGGTCTTCTAACCGCTCGATATGGTGAGTCTGCACCGTCTGCTCCAACGAGCGACGCTTGCCACGCTCGTGGTCAAGTCCCTTTCCAAATCATGGAGGAAGCGATCGATTTTGTCGATTTTTGACTCTAGATCCGTCACACGGTTCGGATCTAATTTTTCCTCCTCCACCACAACCATTGGTGGATTCCCACGGTGGTCGCAGTTTCCTTGTGAAACGTATATAAAACCACCGTGATGTGAAGGGGCAGCGAACGAGTGATCTCTTTAGCTGGCGCGGATATCCACCTTCACATGACAGCTGGGAGCCTCGTTCCCAGCTAGTTGCTGACGTTGAGGGCCTCGTCCGTCAGTATGACGAGACCCATCCGATGGTTCAGAAGGTCCATCGGAAAACACGCGCCCCTGGTGCTTGTAAATTGATTGCAAAACCTCAATCGTATCACGCATGTCAATAGAGATGCGAGCCCTTCCCCAGGGCGAAAAAAAGCGAATAGACATCTCCTTTTACTCTGTGCGAGTTGTCATCACAACACGGACAGGGATCACCCCACGCGAGGCATGGAAGCCCAGCCTCACGTGACAACCGATGCAATTTATACCTTGCACCGGTTGGAGTTCTTTTCTCAAACTTAACGCGATTCGCGTTAAGTTTTTGAAGCCAGGCTTCGCGTCCAATGTCTTTGACATTGCGAATGAACGCGCTCAAGGCTTGCATAAGCGAGACTATATCTCGCTTATTGTTGCCAGTAAACCATCGATGCTTAAGAAAAGCATCGAGATAAAAATCTTCCTCAGCGCGAAAGTTCTTCGCGCTGGGATCAAGACCATGTAGCTTTGTCGCAATAAATACGGGATATTTATTGTGAGGAGTAGTCTCTCCAGACAAGCTATTGATTAGCCGTTTCTGGCAAAAGCCACGGCTTCTTCTCAGGGGTGAGATGATACATTCTATTGTCTTCAGTTCCCTGAGTGGTACCCACTGAAGCAGGGGTACATCAAAAAAATATTACGCTTACGCCATCGTCATCACCTTGCACAGAAACAGGTGCAGGTGACCGTACGATGAACGGAACGGGCGATGAGGGATCATCCTTATCCTCGGAACCAAATAGACTATTAACTCGTCTACCAGAATGAGCCTACTCATTCGAAGGCTCATAGTCAGCCGCCTGACGTTTATCAGGCGACTGTTCTATTCTCCCCGAGTCGGCCATTTCGTCGGACTCGCATTCGTAGTCGACCTCCAAAGAGGGGTCATATTCACGTGGTGAACCACCACGCGCTCCCGCAACATCTAGTGTTGCGCGAGAAGAAGATACTACGGCAGACGTTCCGTCTGCCGCAAAAGATAACAGTGCGTCACCCGCGGCTGCAAGAACCGCGGCCGAAGGCGCCGCACTATCAGCACCCCACATGAATTTGTTCTTCATGCGATGGAATTTAAAATGATGGTTCTGTGACCAATCAACATCGTTTTTAAATTATGTGGTCACATAGTGACCACTCCATCCCATGACAGTCAGAGTGATTGTCGTTTAAGGGAGGGGTGATGTAACGGGGTGTATCGTTACATGAAATTAACACTTAAAGGTTGTTATTTAATATTTATCTAGAAGGTAAATAATATTTGGAGGATATTACTTGATATAGTAATGTTCAGAAATCTTATCCATAATAGGTATAGGCCATTATATCTATTTATCCCGCAGACAAATCAGCTGTTAACGTAAAAAAAGAGAGAGACAGATAAGATTTCAAATTGCATGTTTAGTATTAGTTTATAATAAGTTAGCATCAACAGATAGAAAGAAGAGATACTTAATTATATTAATACAGTTTTCATATAACCCTCTTTAAGTTAGTTGTCTGAAAGAGAAGTCTTCCTCTGCACGTACTAGTTTACGTGAAGTGACGTAAGGCACCACTCGCAACTGAAGCAGTGCGAAGTGGACTTGTACTGAAGCAGTACAAGTCGTAGTGCCCCGTTACACTTAGCGAGTTGTATCACCAATAATCCAGTTCATGAACACACGTTGATTACGGTGTTCATGCAAGGTCTTACGGATGGTCCCGTAAAGACCAACCTGTTCCGCTTGGAACTGGATACGCTTGAAGAAGCAACATCCGTTGCGGAACAGGAGGACTTTAGCTTGAGAGAGGCTCAAGCTAGTTCGTAATCGTATCGTCCTCCAAGAGGACACGAGCTTGGAGGTCCAGAACCTATGGGACCTCTCTTACGTCGAAAGCGAGAGACCTCGCTTTTCGAACAATAACCGACTGCAGAATGCAATCGCTGTCAAAAATTAAGAACACTACGCTCATGAGTGCAGTGCCCCACGCTCAGTACCGAGAGGTACTGTACGTAATTATAGCTACGAATGTCAAAAAGGGCAACGGTCGCGGGTCCGACGTTGTTGCGATATCGCAAAAGCGAGGCGGACCGCCAAAAAAACAGTCGGGGTCAGTAGGGGCGCAATGCCCTACTGATCCAGCAACCTCAAAAGAATTTGCAGATCTCTTGACTAAAGTTGCTCCAGACACACAATCATCATGTGTCTCTGCACCTGGCGATGAGGTATCCCTTATCACCTTCAAGTGAAAGTGACAAATGATTTATCACTTAGTGCCCTAGTGGACTATGTGGCGTCGAATAACTATATTCGGCGCCAGTCGATAGAAGGTCGTAGGCTGAAAAATTAAACGCGACATCCTTCCAACGAGGATGACGGTGCGTCTAGAGACAGGCGCATCGATAACAGTGATGAAACGCGTAGTAAAATTTCACTACGCGTTAAAAGATTTACAGTACGAATCGCACTCACTCGTAGTACATCCACACGCTTGCGGACGCTCCAAGACGTTCATCAGATGGCCATCTGATGAACAAGTAGCAGGCATATTTACGGATCGATGCTGCCAGCTGATTCTTGGTTCATATTTCTTGAGCCAAGGGAAACCTAGGATGACATCAAATTTGTCATCCAAATCGAGTTCGATGAAATCATCAGGCCTCACTTGTGATACGGTCGTTAGTACGACTGCACAAGATCACAGTGTGATTACTAATCACCCTGTGGAGTCAGCTGTCGGCGGCTGTGCGAATGAACAGGCAGCGCCGAAGGTCTACACCCGAATAAAACGAGTGGATTGCGGCATGAATGTACGCCTAGCGGGCGAAATTCAAGGAAGATACTTGTTGTCCAAAATGGACAACACGATGATCCAAGGTCGAGTAGAGAGTCGATTGTAGAGGACCCGATTGTGATAGCGCAATCGCAGTCGGAAGACGTTGAATGAATAAGTTTCTACGTTTTTGAGGAGAATTCTCCTCAAATAGTCAATGCTGAAGTGACTAGACTTCAGCATCCCGAGGGATTAATCCCTCGGCAGCCTGTGGATTTATACCAGGAAGAAACCGAGTCATTAAATGTCTTGGTTAATGACGGATCAAGAGTAGGCACTTATACTCTTGATCTGTATGCGACGGAGAAGTTAGCTTCGGAGAAAACTCAATTACCAACCCTAGAACCTAAGCGGTTCTTGAGAGATCTGCGTGGATGTAAAATCAAGCAGATCTGCGTCGTCATCACAGAGGACGGTTACGTAACCGATATTCGGTCAGCGATTATTTTTGCAGAGAACGAACGGATTCTCAGCAGCTCATCGATGGACAAAAGTGTCCTCGATGTGAAGACTCGGATTATACTACTCAACCCTGGGAGTCACGGCTTCTTCTCAGGGGCAAGACAAAACATTGTAGTGTCTATGATCCCCTGAGTGGTACCCACTGAAGCAGA
Organism: Bremia lactucae; assembly: GCF_004359215.1. Lineage (NCBI taxonomy): Eukaryota > Oomycota > Peronosporomycetes > Peronosporales > Peronosporaceae > Bremia > Bremia lactucae. The sequence continues at coordinate 1,480,621 of NC_090625.1, forward strand.
GGTACCACAAAAACTTTTGTTACGATGGCTTCCGTCATCGTCATCACCAGCAATGATACCCGAGAGCGCAAGAACCAGCACCGCTGCTAATATTAGCATGGGCGCGACAGTGGTCAATTGGCCAAGCTGTCTAAGGCGCCAGTTTAAGGCACTGGTCCGAAACAAAGTGGGTTCGAATTTATGTGGGAGTGTGGTTAGAGGAGTTCACAGTGTTAAAATACCGAGAAGCACCAAGAGTGACAAGCCAGGCGAGATTGGAGAGGTGCACGGGATGAAGGGCTAGGCTACACCCGTTGACATACCTCGCAAGCACGAATTTACTTGCGTGTATGTCAACGCGTGAAGCCTAGCCCTTCATCCCGTGCACCTCTCCAATCTTGATTGAATTCAGGAATGTATTCCCTGAAACAGTTCCATGCGGGTTGCCTAAGGATAAAGGCACTCGACATGAGATTGAGCTCAAACCGGGCTCGAAGTACTGTGTCACGAAGCAGTGGCCACTGCCTCGTGAACAAGTACATGCGATCGATAAATTCTTTATCGATCCATTAAAGCGGACCGTGTAAGGGAGTCAACCTCACCCCATAGCTCTCCGACCTTCTGTGTGCGAGAGGCCACAGGAGGGTGGCGGATAGTGCACGCATTCAAAAAACTCAATGCTGCAACGGTACCGGCTCAAACGCCGATATCTAGAAAAGACGTAATCATAGATGGTATGTCTAAGACTACGATCTTTTCGTCTGAATGGCTAGTAGTGCCTTAGGGGTTTAGTAACGCCCCTGCAATATTCAACAACCAGTATCAGTTAATGCGCAAACACATTCGTGCTTGCGAGGTATGTGAAGCTTAGCCCTTCATCCGTGCGCCTCTCCAACCTCTACCACTTCCAGCAGAATGTTGGCAGTCCGTATCTATGGACTTCGTCTTCGGATTTCCCGAAGACGATCACAAACACAATGAAATCCTTGTTTTTGTAGACAGATGCAGCAAGATAGTACATCTTGCTGCAGTACCAGAGTCAATCACGGCTCCGGGCTGTGCCCGTGTCTTTATCAACACAGTATTCAAACTCCACGGATTACCCCGTGGACTGGTGTCGGATAGAGATCCATGGTTTGCGGCGGAGTTATGGCAATCCGTGTTACGATCTCTCGGAACACGCTGACTATGTCAACTTCTGATTAATCAGAGACAGATGGTCAGAGGAACGCGTAAATCGCGTCCTCGAAGAGATACTTCGAGGTTTCGTCCAATCGTATCCGAATTGGAGCGAGTTTTTACCGATGGTCGAATTCGCCATCAATAATCCGGTGCATGCGTCAACACCGCATACACCGTTCTTCGTGAATGGCTTACACCATCCTCGCAACCCCACCCAATGAGAGGGATCCTCTAGTTTAAGAGGGGTGGAGTCGCACGAGCAAAACCATCTCTGGCTCCCGCTCATCACTCGTCGAAGTTACCAACGGCGCGAGTATTTTAATTCGAACATCTACTTCAATATTCTCTTTAAGCGTTTTCTTTTTCTTTAACCTACAACCGTTGAAAGGTTTAGCTGTTTTATCTAACAGAAATTTAACTTGAATTTTTTTTTAATTTTAAGAGTGAAAGGCCAATCAAACTCAGACATAGCTGGGATATTTTCGAATGGCAGTGCGCACAAAGCGCACTGGAAAAGACAAAACAAATGAGTCGTCAGAGGAATTTCTGCTGGCTCGAGAATCAGTGTTCCGTATCGTACAGAATTCCATTGTTAACGCAGTGGGCCGTCAGAGACGGAACGCAGACAAATATGGAAGAGCAAATGTTCTTTCATTTAAAATTAATGATCTAGTACTACTCTCTACGGTAAACTTACCTAAACATGTAGTCACTGATGTGGGTAGTAGTAAACTATACCAAAGTTCATTGGGCCTTTCCCTGTACTGCATCGCAGAGGCAATGCGTACACAATAGAATTGCCACGTTGGATGCGAACGCATCCTACAATTTACGTTGGTTGGTTCCGCCCGTACCAGCAGTACGCGGTTTTTTTCCGAGGACGGATTGAACACCCTTTTCGAGAATCCTTAAAAGACTCTTGTGATCGCGAACCAGATTCTCATGTTGAATCTGGAGATTCTCATGTCGGGTCCGAAGATCCTCGAAACGGCGATGAGCTGACGACAGCTCATCACGAAGAGCGTGATATTTCCGTTCATACTCCACCATTGAGTACGCACTCTTCGAACGTTTTTCCGACCGTTCGATTTAGTGACCTTGTACAGTCTGCTCCAACGAGCGACGCTTACCGCGCTCGCGATCAACTCCTTCCTCCAAATAATGGAGGAAGTGATCGAGTTTTCGATCTTCGACTCTAAATCCGACACATGGGTGGGATCCAAATATCCCTCCTTCGCCACAATCATTGGTGGATTCCCACGGTGGTTTCCTTGTGAAACGTATTCAAATCCACCGTGATGTGAAGGGGCAGCGAACGAGTTATCTTGTTTGCTGGCGTGGTTATCCACCTTCATATGACAGCTGGGAGCCTCGTTCCCAGCTGGTTGTTGACGTTGAGGGCCTCGTCCGTCAGTATGACGAGACCCATCCGATGGATCAGAAGGTCCATCGGAAAACACGCATTCCTGGCGCTTGTAAATCGATTGCAAAACGTCAATCGCATCCTGCATCTCAATAAGATACGAGCCCTTCCCCAGGGCGAAGAAAGGGAATAGACATCCCCTTTTACCATCTTCGAGTTGTCAACACAACACGGACAGGGATCACCCCACGTGAGGCATGGAAGCCCATCCTCACGTGACAACTGATGCAATTTATACCTTGCACCAGTTAGAGTTCTTTTCTCAAACTTAACGTGAATCGCGTAAAGTCTTTTGAAGCCAGGCTTCGCGTCCAATGTCTTTGACAATGCGAATGAACGCGCTCAAGGCTTGCATTAACGAGATTTTATCTCGTTGGTTGTTGCCACTATACGATTCGATGCTTAATAGAATCATCGAGATAAAAATCTTCCTCAGCGCTAAAGCTCTTCGCGCTGGGAGTTTTTTTCTCAGGGGCAAGACGATACATTTTATTATCTACGCTACCCTGAGTGGTACCCACTGAAGCAGGGGTATCACAAGAACTTTATTACGATGGCTTACGTCATCGGCATCACCACGCACAGAAATATGTGCGGGTGACGACATGGGGGACGGTGCTGGCGATGAGAAATTATCCTCATCGTCGGATCCAAACATTCTATAGCGAACGCTAATAGCACGTCCATCCGACTGAGCCCCCTCATTCAAAATCTCACATTCAGCCGCCTGACGATGATCAGGCGACTGTTCTCTTCTCCCCGAGTCGTCCATTTCGTCCGAGTCGCATTCGTAGTCGACCTCCAAAGAGGGGTCGCATGCACGTGGTGAATCACCACGTGCCCACGCAACATCTAGTGCTGCGAGAGAAGATGATGCTACGGTAGACGAAGCGTCTGCCGCGAAAGTCAATATTGCGTCACCCGCGGCTGCATCTACCGCAGCCGAAGGCGCTGCGCTATTCGCATACCGGACGGACTTGATAACCACGCGATAGAATTAAAAAATGATGGTTCTGACCAATCAACATCGTTTTTAACAAAGTGGTCTTATAGCGGCCACTCTACCCAATGACAGTCAGAGTGATGGTCGTTTAAGGGAGGGGTGACGTAACGGGGTGTATCGTTACATGAAAATAACACTTAAAGGTTGTTAATCAATATATTATTTAAAAGGTAGATAATATATGGAGAATATTACTGTACATGGTAATATTCTAAAAGCTTATCCATTGGTAGATAACGACCATTATATCTCCTTTCTCCGCGGTCCAGTCAGCGCTGGACGCGCGCAAAGAGAGAGACAGATAAGACTTTATTACATGTTTTGTATTAGTTTACAATAAATTTAGTATTAAGTAGATAGACAAGAAGAACTTTATTATATTAATACAGTTTTTAATTAACCCTCCTAAAGCAAGTGTTTTAAAGAGATTCTTCCTCTGCACATACTAGTGTACGTGAAGTGACGTGAGGCACCACTCGCACTGAGGCAGTGCGAAGTGGACTTGTACTGAAGCAGTACATGGCGGCAGTGCCCCGTTACACTGATGGCAATGACACCCATGAAGATAGAGATTTTGGCTTAGAAGACAAGCTTCTAGCCTGTGGAGTTTACTGTTTTTTTAGAAGATCCAGAGCTCTACCAAATAATGCACTCTTTGGTGGAAGCTCGAATGCTGGCGTTGATGACCCCATTTCGATTACGATTGCTATGAGAAGGACACGAGAAAAGCAACAATAATTAATGATAGAGACGCGTCTACACACAAATGTAGCTCTCATAATGCAACATGATTAGTAGTAGAAAAGGCCATTAATTATAAGCTGAGTTGTATTTACAGGAAGAAAATCGTTTAATGTGGTCAATTAGAACAACTTGGTCAAAACGTCAACTTTTCTATGATCAATCTCAGTGTCTAATTGGATATAAAACACACTGCTTGTGGTATAATGCAAATTTGATATTTAGTTCAAAAGTCATGCTGGTCGAGGCGCTTCGAGTGAAAAGACCGCTTTCCGTTATGACGTTCAACCTGCTAGCCCCATGCTACTTCCAGCATGGTGGTCGCCTTGAGAGCGACGATCCAGCCTCGTTTCTTTCTCGTTCCCAGGCTTCCATCTGCGCTATCAAACGCGAGCAGTGCGACATCATATGTCTGCAAGAATTTTGGTTTGAGAGCGAGTACCAGCACGCTTTTCGCCACGCGTTCCAGCCTACTCATCTCGTTCACACAGCCAAGCGGCCAGGTGATAAGGAGGATGGACTCGCCATTTTCGTGGACAAGCGCAAGCTGGAGGTTCACAGCGTGGAGAACGTGGACCTCATAGAAGAGGCCGGCGATCGCGTGGCGTTGCTATTGCATGTAGCCACGAAGTGGAATTCTGAAACAACGCCACTTGCTCAGCGCTCGTTTCTGGTCGTCAACTCTCACTTAACGTTTCCTCATAGTGACATGTACACGAGCCTACGGTTAAATCAGATTAATCGCGTGCTCTCAGCAGTGCGTAAGTTCGTGGCACGTCGTGAACTGCGCAACGTCCCTGTATTACTTTGCGGAGATTTTAATGACTACAATGACCCCGTGTACAGACTTGTTACGAAACACGGATTCGCAAGTATTTTCGCCTACTTGCATGGGCGAGAGGCGCAAATAACTCACTGCAATCACAATAACATGGAGGTTAGTGTCGACTTTATATTCGGTGCAAGGTTGAATAATGCCCAAGACGATACTTTCGTGAAGGAGAAGCCTTCTCTGCAGCTACATCCCGTTGATTGCCACCTCGTACCACGTCAATTACCGGATGTCGCGCGCTTAAAACGTCCGCAATTCGGACACGACTGGTGTAAAGTGCAGTCGCCCATGCTGCTGCAAGATGTGGACTCACTTATTGATTATTGGCGATTGGTGTCGGACCATCGTCCACTAGTTGCCAAATTTAACATTCTGGATGACAGATAAACGAGAACTTGATTTTTTTTATCGAGTGCATTAGAGATCTTGGCCATTTCTTGGTCGTAAGCAGAGTGTGTATTAATAAATTAAGGTCAAGATATTTTATCCAGCTTTAGACTACGTAAATTGTAAGCCCCTGCCAGATTTAGATCACTTCGCTCTGCGCTTGCGCTTGATAAGTTTTGTATATGATGCTAACATGATATAGCCTGGCTAACGATAATCTAATTTTTTGTTGCTGTTTTCATCAGCAAATTCCGTGCAGAAAGGCAAGCAACCTGAGTGCAGTGTCAAAAAATTTGAGCGTGTGTCTGAGTTTTGTATTGCTAGGAAAGGGGGATGAAAATTTGACCAATTAAATTGCGTCGCACGTTTACGTCTTACATTCTCGACCGACTTCTTCAGTAGCTTTGCCTTCATGGATAACGGTATCCTTTGCAAAGTCTGAGCACTCTTAATTTACGTCTGTATTCACTTAATCATACATATTTCTACTCGCCAGGAAAGGGCTATGTCGGACGTCAACACGCCTTCGCGGCCCTTGCCTCTGATGCTTCCAGGTTCGACACGCCCCAACTATCGCGGCAAATGCCTTTACAAGACTGGCAAATGTCTAAACGAGCGCGCGCTCAAAACATCCGGAGCAGCTCACAACCTCTGTGACGAGCACCGCAACCGACAAAATCAGCACCAGCGCAAACTCGACGCCAAGAACCGATTGCACAAAAGAGAGCGTAGAAAGGTTGATGTTGCGTCAAACGGCGATAGAGTTGTTCCGTATCCTGCTTGGACCAAACGCCAGAAAACACCGGCTCCAGTCGACGCTATAGATGGAGTGGAGTCAATAGACGGTACTGCTCCATCTTCACGATTAACCGATACTACCACTAAAGCAGCGGAAGCAATATCTTCAAACTTTGGATTACCAGCTTTACTGGTGGGTGCAATTAATAAGGACGTCACGTTTATGCTGAACAGCCCACAACCCACGCAGGTGTCAAAACAACATGAAATGGAAGATTTTGACGGCATCGTCGTTCCGCTACCACCCTATCTTGAAGGGCAAGAACGAATTAATTTTCGCACTCGAATCTACCAGAGGGTCTTTGATTTAATCTCGGAAGAATGCCTACATCGTTATGGTGCAAATGGCCCATTAAATTCTATATCTTCTGATGCTACAGAGGTGAAATCTTTCGCTGCAACAAAGGTCAAGACGAAATTTACAATGAGCAATAAAGAAAACGTTGGCAGCAAGTCATCAGATCTCTAGCAAACTTCAGATTTTGGTACTGAAAGCTCTAGAACTATCACCACAAATTAGGCTAATTAATGAGTCCATTATGCAATGTCTTATCTTTGAGCACTAAACGCAAAAATTTAAAACGTACTTGTAATTTTATAGATATCTTCAATACACAACCTGGAATTTTTTTATAAAGAGACGAATGCCCTCGTAAAACTTAAATCTCGACCTCACGCTTACTTTCTCGCACCTGACTGTCATTGAGACTATCAATGCTACTGAAAGAATACTTCTCATCGTTGAAGGACATTTCGCTGCCGCAATCGCTCTCGTCACGAGAGAGAGATTGTTCGGCATACTCGGAGTCAGTGATGGAGTCGGCAATTGATGATCGACCATTTTGGTCCACTAGTCGCTGCGGAGGTCGGCTTATACCCTGAACTGAATGAAATGAGTACTTACCGCTGTCCAAATCACTGATGGTATCGCTAAAACTAACACCACTCGGCCCATCGAGGGAAACGCGATCAGGTTCATCATACTGCATCTCCTCCTTCATTCGCAAATACTCGCCAAAGACATTTGGTTTAGATGAGCAGCGAGAGGACACGTCTTGTTGCACATATTCGTTTACATTGGAAAAATCACCATAACCTCCAAGAGCGGCGCTTCCTAAGACCCTGCAACTTCCACTTTTGTGCGACCCGCATACACTTCCACCAAGTACAGCCGGTGACTGTGCTGATTCGGCCAAAATACCGTCGAAGCTGCGGGATGACACTTTCGTGGATACGTGCGACGAAGAATCCGTCGGCTCTGGACGCGATCCCTTGCTGTGGCCACTGAAGCCCAGACTCACGCTGGAGGCTGCGTAACTAACTTTACTGGTGTCTAAAATGTTGTTGTACGGGCCAGAAAAGCCACTATCTCTCTTTGACAAGCCTCGCATACGTTTGTCTGAAACATCATAGTTCCCACGAGCGTTGGCAGTGTCTAAAACGTTTTTCTCACGACGCTGTCGTAATTTGCATCGTCGAAAACAGATGATAGAAATAATTACTACTATAATAAGCACAAGACCGAGACCGATGGCTCCGTACGTAACAAGTTCAGGGCTCAGGCCACCCACGCTGATTGAGCTTGATGTCTCCGCGCTTATGACCGGAGATAAGGGAATGGAAGATGTGGGATCGTTCACGCCGGCCGAGGATGACGAGGTGGTCGACGTCTCGCTGCTGTTAAGACTGAATGTTTGGACGCTCCATGAGTCGGCTGTTGCATATACGCATAGCTTTATAAGATATCGAGTACTGGAGAATGTGACGGTCGGACGTACAGCAGTCATAGCGAACGCCTGTAAAGGGACAAGTATTAGTCGAGTTGTCCTTCTCCCAGCACGTATGGGTGCTATCGAGCGTGTATATGCAGGGTGGGCAAGTGCCTGTTTTGGTATCGCACGTGGCACTGCCGTCCTTGAGACAGGAAACGATAGAGCTACAAAATTTGCTAGTATCCGAGGCCATCACTAATCGCGCCAAACTAACGAATGCGTGAGCTCGCAGCAGCGCTCGTCGTCTGCCCTTCATGACTGTTAATGTTTCTTTTTTATTAGACCAGAGACGGAGCCAGCACAAAGCCCTTGTCGAAGTGGCAGAGACCGCACACTGCATGGCAATCTGACCAGCATTTTGTCACCATATGTTTACGTTTCTGGTTCGTGGCCAACTTATAAATCAAAAAGCGAGGTTAATGAAAAGATATTTTTCGTAAGTTGCTCCTTCTAAAGTCTTATGCACCTACACTTTAATAGTTAATAAAGAGGCACGTTGGTATGCTTGCGATGTTACCTTATCATTTATGGCCACAACTGCAGTATAGGTTGCACTTTTGTATTTTAGTTACGTGATCTCCCATTGCCACATCATTCTGGCATAAACTGCTCTGTGTAGGATGGTTTATTCCTGGATGCGCCCTTGATGCTACGCTAATTGCTAGAGCGATTTTTACTGTACTTGCGGGTTTAACGATTGCGGGCCGAGCCGTTGGTTTAATTGCTGCAGAAATTGGCACGATGCGAGCCCAGACGAAGACCATGCATTAAATGGGCGCGTGTCTCGATTAGGAGCCAAGCTTTAATTGAAGCAATAAGAGAAAAATATACTGAGGAATAATATGCAAAAATGTACAAAATTGGCTTTGCGCTTTACGTTTTTGCATTGTAGTGGAAGCCTAAAGTATATTACGAAAATTATTCAATTTCAAATGGTTCTGTAATGAGGCTACACATCCGTTAGAGAACCGTTTTGTTGTAGTACATTTATTTACCTCATGGGTAATATACCCGTTTATCCTATTCTAAATTAGTTAATTACTCAAATCCACAACTGTGGTCGCCGCCAGATTTAAATCTGGCGGCCGAAATCTATTTTTTAAATTAGCTAGGGTAAGGTTTTAGTTTAAATAATTAAATAAATACCCCTTCTAATCTTAAAGCGTTAAGTGCCTTCCTAAGGCTTGCGCATTGATCTGTAAGAGATAGAAGCCTTCCTAATGTATATACTCTTGGGATTAGTTGCCACTTGGCACTACAAACCCCTGAATCTCTTGAACTAGGATTCATTAAGCTTTAACAGCTGGTACGACTCCCTGAGTTGTTAAACCCATTAGTTCTATAGAGCTAAGATACATTCTGAGTCTAAAAGTCTACTTCTGACTTTAGGAGCGAGGTATCTCCGCTACACCTGGTAGCACTCGTAGTCAATCTACGCTTGAGTCTTTATAAGACTAAGCCTTCACTGAAATGGAAGAGTTTCCAGAACTTTCAGAGGGGCACCGCGCAGCTTATGACAAGCTCAAAGCTTTGTTTGGGCTTGAACATGTAGAGCTCATTATATCCCAGGGACCAGAGGTCCTGCATGCAAGGCTTGAAGCCTTCATGCGATATGAATCCACCCTGATCGGCCAGGTACAAGATCACCTTGCGGCATCTTTGCAAACACGGTACATCTCTGTACCTGATTCTGAGCCGAAAGCTCGCTCTCCAGTTGTCAATGTAAAGACATTTGAGGGAAAAGAAGTAAAAAACTTCCATTTTGAATTAAGCAGATGGAGATGTCCATTGACTCCGTCTTGTTCTTAAGAAAGCGACAAAAGATAGCTATCGTCATTTCCAAACTCGGAGGTAGAGCCATAGAGTAGGCACTATCAGGCAGTACGCCCATAAATGACGCTGTTCCCTCATGGGACTCGCTGAAACAGCAAATGAACAGCATGTTTGCACCGCCTGATCAGGCTTTTCGCTTGCGATCACGGCTCCTAACGACTCAACAGGGTAAAAGAACCCTAGGGGACTATGTCCAGGAGTTGAGAACTCTCATTGCATCTATGCATCAAGACCCGGTGCAAGAAGCAATTGTAGTAACCGTCTTTATGGGGGGTCTCAATGAGGGCGTTGCCCGGACGGAATTATTCCAATCTCATCCTGGTACTTTCGAAGAGGCAGTTGCCATAGCGCTACGCGCCGAGTTCAACTTTAAGTCTGCTCGCGTTAGCACGCCTGTTTACCGAACAAGCTCTTCGAGCACATGGGTTCCGCCTAATAGAGCGGAACCCTTGAATCGAAGCCTCGTTGAGGAAGAAGAAGGGGCTTTTCAAGCTTTGGAACAGCATAAGAACATCCGTAGATGTTATATGTGCGGAAGCACAAAACACTTACGTCCGACCTGCCCTCTTCAAAATTCGCGTAAAGCTCGAAAGAGCTCCAACTCCGGCCTATACCAGAGATCTGGTACGGTGCGGGAAAACGTCGATACCCAGTAAGTGCGGGGCGCCCTACTGGGGGATAGACTTTGAAGAATTAGTGAATAAAAAATTCGAAGTTCAACCTACGCTCTGTTGAACCTCCAGGAGGTGAGAGTAAAAAGGACCTAGCCCCAATTAGCTCGGGCTGTAATGGCACGGGGCGTGAGTACAAGTCTGGCTTGTTAGTCGCTTAAGCGACTGTGAAGCTTTGACATAATCAATTTCAATTGACTCAGAAGCGTCTTTCAATTATGCTTGACGTCTTTCCCTTGAAGGATATCACCAATACATTGAGGCGCTTAAAGCGCATGAAAGTGATACAATCACTGTTCGCTTAGCGACTGGGACTCGTATCACTGTTCTTAAGATTTCCATTGAGCTTAGGCATAAAGTTTCTGGACTTTGACAGTATTTGGAACACTGTTTCGTCCTTAATTTGGATTCAAGATATGATCTCATCCTTGATATGGCCTGTCTTGAACGCCATGAGCCATTGAACGATTGGAGGTCTAAGACCTGATGTGCCACGCGCAATGTTCCTAGCAAAGTGTGGAGAGTCATGAACCCACCTTTGCTAGGCAACAAAAGCGCTATTGGCGTGAATCATTGAATGAGTCTGTCAGTGTTTTAGACACTGGCATGTCTGAGTTAATAAACTCTAATGTTAAAAACATTAATTCTGAGCGAGCCCGACTCAGCAGAAATGAATGGAACGGCACGTACTCCGTCGAGTGAGACTCGTTGTAATAACGATTTTCTGAATGCTAAAAGCATTGTTGGCCTAAGGCCGAGTCATCAAGAGTGTAATATCCCTGAGATATGTGGACTGGCACGTCTAAGTCCACCGAGTGTGGTCGGCCGAGGTGCCATATTACTGAGTGTCTGTAGTGACACTGCTTGTGGTTCGCCAGGACCTCAAGGGTGCAATATCCCTGAGAAACGTGGAATGGCGCGTCTAAGTCCACCGAGTGTGGTTGGCCGAGGTGGCACCATACTGAGTGTCAATAGTGACACTTTTGACGGTTTGCCAAGGCATTTTGGGTCAAACCCTTCTAATGCACGTGAAGCGACACGTAAACGTTTGCTGGATAAGGAAGTTGAGTAACCTGACTCCTTGTCGGATATTAAATTAGACACCATGTCTAGTATAGAAACAAAACAGGCTGGAACATTTTGGGTTGTGAATGTCCCGGCCTCTAAGAGGCGTACTGTCTCTACTCCAACACAGGGGAAACGCGAAGCGTTTTATACCTTCACAAAGTGATACGAGTGAGCAATTACACACGTTTGCAAATGGTGTAACCGGTAACATTGAGGGAGAAATTAGCCTTGCGGCAATCCTTTGGTTACATGCTCTTTTAGAGCTAGACGAAATGTCTATTGATGAGTGCGGACGAGCCTTAAAGGCTGGCAACGTATCTGAGATGGTGGTCATTCGACCAACGATTGAGTTAAACTCATCGTCACTTCTGGCCAAAGCTGTCCTGGATGACGCAACAGCTGCACTTAGTGCGCGGAGTGGGTCGTCGATTCTTAAAGATCCAACGGATCCCTTTTAATCCTTGATTAAGAAATTCCAAGATGTGTATGAACCATCGACCATCTGCTTTACCCCCGGATAGAGGTGTCCGTCATGAAATTGACTTGGTTCCGGGAACCAAGTACTGTGTCACAAGACAATGGCATTTACGAAGGGAGCAGTGAGACGTCATGACGATTTCCTCCGTGCTAAGCACGAGGCTGGAATGGTACGAGAGAGCAAATCTCCTCATTCGACACCGACATTTTGTGTCATAAAGCCAAATGGTAATTGGCGCGTTGTACATGTTTACAATAAGCTCAACGCTGTCACTTTACCAGCACAAACCCCTACTCCTAGAAAGGATGTTCTTCAGAACAATATGGTGGGATGTACAATGTACAGTGCACTTGACTTAGCCGATGATTATTACGAACACCTCATGCGAGCTAGCGATCTCCCGCTTACCGCGGTTTGCCCCCCCAAGCCGTATGCTATGGGAGTGGTTGGTTATGCCACAAGGGCTTTCGAGCGCCCCGGCAACATTTAATCGTCTAGTGACACAACTGTTCCGCCCTCATCGAGGTTATGCACAGACTTATTTCGATGACATTTTTGTCCATAGTCGTGCGGAGCAAGGTCGGTCGGATATGAAAAACCGTTAAGACCATTTGCGAGCAGTGCTCGAGTGTATGCGCACAAATAAATGTTATGCCAATGCATCGAAATGGTTTTTTGGCGCAGAAGAAATTCCTTTCTTAGGGTGCTTCATTGGGAAGCGAGGCCTTAGAGCGGATCCCGTTAAGGTAAAAGCCATAGTAGATTGGCCAGTTCTTAAAATCAAAAAGGATTTGCGTAAGTGGTTGGGTTTCGCCAATTATACACACAAATATAGCGAAAATTACGCCGATATGGCTAGGCCATTATCTAATCTCCTTAAAAAGGATTATAATGGTGGTGGACAAGCACAGCGCATAATGTTTTCAAGCATGTAAGGATAGTCTTATCCATGCCCCGATTCTGACACTGCCGAATCCAAATTGGCCTTTCATTGTCGTCTGTGACGCATCGGATTTTGCCATTGGCAGTGCACTGTTACAAAGAGATGCTGATGGGCGGAACCTGTTATTGCATTTGAATCTAGACAGCTAAAAGCTGCAGAAAAGAACTACCCAGTTCATGACAAAGAGTTACTTGTTATGAAGTATCTCATTATATTCAGAGTGTATCTGCTCGTCTCTAAGCCTTTTGTGATATATACAGATCACGCGTCGTTACGCACTTCGTCTAAGTCGCCCCATCGCTCAAAGAGAATGACCCGATGGCTATCATTTTTCGCCGAATACAACTTCGAGGTGTAGTATAAGCCTGGCAAGCATTTGGCCGATGCGTTACCTCTAACTGTAAATGTGATGACATTTGAGGGAAAAGAGGGAGAAAATCTCCCTTTTTGGATTAAGCAGATGGAAATATCCATTGATTCCGCCTTGTTCTTAACAGAACGGCAAAAGGTGGCTATGGTCATTTCCGAACTTGGAGGTAGAGCCATGGAGTGGGCACTATCGTGCAGCACGTCCATAAACGACGCTTCTCCCTCAAAGGATTCGCTGAAACAGCAAATGAACAGCATGTTTGCACCGCCTGATCAGGCTTTTCGCATGCGAGCACGTCTCCTAGCGACTCAACAGGGTAAAAGAACCCTAGGGGACTATGTCCAGGAGTTGAGAACTCTCATTGCATCTATGCATCAAGATCCGGTGCAAGAAGCAATTGTAGTAACCGTCTTTATGGGGGTCTCAATGAGGGCGTTGCCCGGACGGAATTATTCCGATCTCATCCAGGTACTTTCGAAGAGGCAGTCGCCATAGCGCTCCGCGCCGAGTTCAACTTTAAGTCTGCTCGCGTTAGCACGCCTGTTTACCGAACAAGCTCTTCGAGCACATGGGTTCCGCCTAATAGAGCGGAACCCTTGAATCGAAGCCTCGTTGAGGAAGAAGAAGGGGCTTTTCAAGCTTTGGAACAGCATAAGAACATCCGTAGATGTTATATGTGCGGAAGCACAAAACACTTACGTCCGACCTGCCCTCTTCAAAATTCGCGTAAAGCTCGAAAGAGCTCCAACTCCGGCCTATACCAGAGATCTGGTACGGTGCGGAAAACGTTAATACCCAGTAGGTGCGGGGCGCCCTACTGGGGAATAGACTTAAAAGAATTAGTGAATAATAAAGTTGAAGTTCTAGTCGCTCAAGCGACTGTAAAGGGCTTTGATAAGCCGTGGTCAATTTTAATTGACTCTGAAGCGTCTTGCAATTATGCTCGACGCATTTCCCTTGAAGGAAATCAACAATACGTTAAGGCGCTTAAAGCATAACAGCGGTACAATCACTGTTCGCTTAGCGACTGGGACTCGTGTCACAATTCCTAAAGTTCCATTGAGCTTAGGTATAAAGTTTCTGGACTTTGACAGTATGGAACCCTGTCACGCCCCTATTTGGATTTGAGATATGATCTCATCCTTGGTATGGCCTGGTCAGAACACCATGAGCCAAGGATCGATTGGAGGTCTAAGACCTTAGGCGCCACGCGCAATGTTCCTAGCAAAGTTTTGGAGAGTCATGAACCCACCTTTGCTAGGCAACAAAAGCGCTTTTGGCGCGGATCATTGAATGAGTCTGTCAGTGTTTTAGACACTGGCATGTCTGAGTTAACAAACGCTAATGTTAAAAACATTAATTCTGAGCGAGCCCGACTCAGCAGAAATAAATGGAACGGCACGGACTCTGTCGAGTGAGACTCGTTGTAATAACGATTCACTGAATGCTGAAAGCATTGTTGGCCGAAGGCTGAATCATCAAGGGTGCAGTATCCCTGAGATACGTGGAGTGGCACGTCTAAGTCCACCGAGTATGGTCGGCCGAGGTGCCATATTACTGAGTGTCTGTAGTGACACTGCTTGTGGTTCGCCAGGACCTCAAGGGTGCAATATCCCTGAGAAACGTGGAATGGCGCGTCTAAGTCCACCGAGTGTGGTTGGCCGAGGTGGCACCATACTGAGTGTCAATAGTGACACTTTTGACGGTTTGCCAAGGCATTTTGGGTCAAACCCTTCTAATGCACGTGAAGCGACACGTAAACGTTTGCTGGATAAGGAAGTTGAGTAACCTGACTCCTTGTCGGATATTAAATTAGACACCATGTCTAGTATAGAAACAAAACAGGCTGGAACATTTTGGGTTGTGAATGTCCCGGCCTCTAAGAGGCGTACTGTCTCTACTCCAACACAGGGGAAACGCGAAGCGTTTTATACCTTCACAAAGTGATACGAGTGAGCAATTACACACGTTTGCAAATGGTGTAACCGGTAACATTGAGGGAGAAATTAGCCTTGCGGCAATCCTTTGGTTACATGCTCTTTTAGAGCTAGACGAAATGTCTATTGATGAGTGCGGACGAGCCTTAAAGGCTGGCAACGTATCTGAGATGGTGGTCATTCGACCAACGATTGAGTTAAACTCATCGTCACTTCTGGACGAAGCTGTCCTGGANTACCGAACAAGCTCTTCGAGCACATGGGTTCCGTCTAATAGAGCGGAACCTATGGATTTAAGCCTCGTTGAGGAAGGAGAAGAGGCTCTTCAAGCTGTGGAACAGCATAAGACCATCCGTAGATGTTATATGTGCGGAAGCACGAAACATTTACGCCCTGCCTGCCCTCTTCGAAATTCGCGTAAAGCTCGAAAGAGCTCCAACTCCGACCTATACCAGAGATCTGGTACGGTGCGGGAAAACGTCGATACCCAGTAGGTGCGGGGCGCCCTACTGGGGAAGACCTAGGCTCTGTTGAACCTCAAGGAGGTGAGAATAAACAGAACCTAGCCCCAATTAGCTCGGTGCTCAATGGCACGGGGCGAGAGTACAAGCCTGGCTTGCTAGTCGCTCAAGCGACTGTAAAGGGCTTTGATAAGCCGTGGTCAATTTTAATTGACTCAGGAGCGTCTTGCAATTATGCTCGACGCCTTTCCCTTGAAGGAAGTCAACAATACGTTGAGGCGCTTAGAGCGCATGAAGGTGATACAATCACTGTTCGCTTAGCGACTGGGACTCGTGTCACTGTTCCCAAAGTTCCATTGAACTTAGGTATAAAGTTTCTGGACTTTGACAGTATGGAACGCTGTCTCGTCCTTGATTTGGATTCGAGATATGATCTCATCCTTGGTATGGCCTGGTTAGAACACCATGAGCCATGGATCGATTGGAGGTCTAAGACCTTAGGCGCCACGCGCAATGTTCCTAGCAAAGTTTTGGAGAGTCATGAACCCACCTTTGCTAGGCAACAAAAGCGCTTTTGGCGCGGATCATTGAATGAGTCTGTCAGTGTTTTAGACACTGGCATGTCTGAGTTAACAAACGCTAATGTTAAAAACATTAATTCTGAGCGAGCCCGACTCAGCAGAAATAAATGGAACGGCACGGACTCTGTCGAGTGAGACTCGTTGTAATAACGATTCACTGAATGCTGAAAGCATTGTTGGCCGAAGGCTGAATCATCAAGGGTGCAGTATCCCTGAGATACGTGGAGTGGCGCGTCTAAGTCCACCGAGTATGGTCGGCCGAGGTGCCATATTACTGAGTGTCTGTAGTGACACTGCTTGTGGTTCGCCAGGACCTCAAGGGTGCAATATCCCTGAGAAACGTGGAATGGCGCGTCTAAGTCCACCGAGTGTGGTTGGCCGAGGTGGCACCATACTGAGTGTCAATAGTGACACTTTTGACGGTTTGCCAAGGCATTTTGGGTCAAACCCTTCTAATGCACGTGAAGCGACACGTAAACGTTTGCTGGATAAGGAAGTTGAGTAACCTGACTCCTTGTCGGATATTAAATTAGACACCATGTCTGGTATAGAGCCAATACAGGCTGAAAAATTCGGGGACGTGAATGTCTTGGCCTCTAAGAGGCGTATTGTCTCTACTCCAACACAGGGGAAACGCGAAGGGTTTATACCCTCACAAAGTGATACGAGTGAGCAATTACACACGCTTGCAAATGGTGTAACCGGTAACATTGAGGGAGAAATTAGCCTTGCGGCAATCCCTTGTTTACATGCTCTTTTAGAGCTAGACGAAATGTCTATAGATGAGTGCGGACGAGCCTAAAAGGCTGGCCACTTACCTGAGATGGTGGTCATTTGACCAACGATTGAGTTAACTCATCGTCACTTCTGGGCGAAGCTGTCCTGGATGACACAAAAGCTGCACTTAGTGCGCAGAGTGGGTCATCGATCCTGTAAGATCATACAGATCTATTTTATTTCTTGATTAAGAAATTCAAAGACGTGGGATGTACCATCCACCATCTGCTTTACCTCCGGATAGAGGTGTCCGTCATGAAATTGACTTGGTTCCGGGAACCAAGTACTGTGTCACAAGACAATGGCATTTACGAAGGGAGCAGTGAGACGTCATGACGATTTCCTCCGTGCTAAGCACGAGGCTGGAATGGTACGAGAGAGCAAATCTCCTCATTCGACACCGACATTTTGTGTCATAAAGCCAAATGGTAATTGGCGCGTTGTACATGCTTACAATAAGCTTAACGCTGTCACTTTACCAGCACAAACGCCTATATCTAGAAAGGATGTTCTTCAGAACAATATGGTGGGATGTACAATGTACAGTGCACTTGACTTAGCCGATGGTTATTACGAACTCCTCATGCGAGCTAGCGATATCCCGCTTACAGCGGTTAGCCTTCCGAGCGGTATGCTATGGGAGTGGTTGGTTATGCCACAAGGGCTTTCGAGCGCCCCGGCAACATTTAAACGTCTAGTGACGCAACTGTTTCGCCCTCATCGAGGTTATGCACACACTTATTTCGATGACATTTTTGTCCATAGTCGTGCGGAGCAAGGTCGATCGGATATGAAAAACCGTTAAGACCATTTGCGAGCAGTGCTCGAGTGTATGCGCACAAATAAATTGTATGCCAATGCATCTAAGTGCAATTTTGGCGCAGAAGTAATTCTTTATTTGGGATGCTTTATTGGAAAGCGAGGCCTTAAAACGGATCCGGTTAAGGTAAAAGCCATAGTAGATTGGCCGGTTCCTTAAAACCAAAAGGATTTACGTAAGTGGTTGGGTCTCGCCAATTATTTACACAAGTATAGCGAAAATTACGCTGATATGGCTAGGCCATTATCTAATCTCCTTAAAAAGGATACAGAATGGTGCTGGACTAGCACCGAAAATAATGCTTTTCGAGCAGTTAAGGATAGTCTTATCCATGCCCCGATTCTGGCACTGCCAAACCCAAATTGGCCTTTCAGTGTCGTCTGTGACGCATCAGATTTTGCCATTGGCAGTGCTCTGTTACAAACAGATGTTGATGGGCATGAACGCGTTATTGCGTTCGAGCCTAGACAGCTTAAACTGCGGAAAAGAACTACCCAATTCATGACAAAGAGTTGCTTGCTATGAAGTATGCTCTCGTCAAATTCAGAGCTCATCTGCTCGGCTCTAAGCCGTTTGTGATTTATACAGATCACGCGCCATTACGCACGGCGACTAAGTCGCCCCATCTCTCACAGAGAATGGCCCGATGGCTATCCTTTTTCGCGGAATACAACTTCGAGGTGAAGTATAACGCCCGACAAGCAGAATGCTTTGGCCGATGCGCTATCACGCAGGCCGGATTATGAGCTTTCACATGTAACGACTATCTTGTCGCTTGTTCCTGAATTAATTCGTTCTGCTAACGCCATGGATGAACAGTGTGTAGCTCTGCTACGAGCTTTAAAGAACTCTGATTCAGGTATTAAATTGCCGGCACGTTTGCGTGCAAGATTACATCGATTTTCTATCAATAACGATCTGTTGCTTTATTGCACAGACATCGCGGACCCTCCGTTTGTCGTTGTTCCTCATGTTGATGATTTGAAGTACCGAATCCTCTATGAGGCACACGATTCTGTCCTTGGTGGTCATCTCAATAGAGAAAAGACCTACGGCTCTATAACTCAGAGTTATTGGTGGCTCAAACTTTTAAAATGGGTCAGCACATATATTCGCACATGCGAAACTTGCCAACGGGTTAAACCCTCGGCGCATGCTGCTCCGCCACTGGCGAGCCTTCCCGTCCCCACAGGTTCTGGGAGTCCATTAGTATGGATTTCGTTTTCGGTCTACCGAAAGATTCAGCCGGTAACTCCAGCATAGTGGTCTTTATTGTCCGATTGAGCAAAATGGCTCACTTAGCGGCCGTGCTGGATTCGATTGATGGAGAAGGTATAGCAAGGCTGTCCATCGATCGCGTGTTTCGACAACACGGTTTGCCAGTGGCAATTGTCTCTGATCGGGACCCCCGTTTCACGGGTAAATTCTGAAAATAATTTTCCGAGTGCTTGGCACCAGATTGGATATGTCCACTCCGGACCATCCGCAGACCGATGGTCCAACTGAACGTGTCGATCGCGTCATTGAAGACGTTATCGCAGCGTGTGTGCTCAGACACTAAAGCGCTGGAGCTCAATGCTCCCAGTGGTGGAGTTTGCGTTATAAAACGCTGTACATGCCTCTACAGGCTATACTCCGTTCTATGTAAACGGTCTTACCCACCCACGCGTTCCACTAACGATACCACTGCGTGGTTCAGGGCTTGGTGGGGGAGAATTAGCCGATAGGCTTGCTGATATCAGCCCTGTTACCGTTTGGATACAAAAAGCGAATATTTTGCGACGCAATTTAGTGTCTTAAGACACGTAAGGGACACGATCGCTGATTGCCAAGACAAACAAAAAGAACAAGCAGACGCCAAAGGCAAAAGCTGTATTAATTTTTTATATGGTCGGAGACCGAGTTTTACTAAACGCTAAAAATCTACCTAACTTGGTTTCCGCGGTCTTCAAGACCAAAGGCGCCCGCGCTTTATTGGACCATTTACGGTCGTGGTCAAGAAGGGCATAGCTTAAACGCTAAATCTCCCTAGCAAGCTACACAGCCAGTATTTACGTTAGCTTGCTTAAGCCATATCGGAACCCTTCCAACGTGGACTTGAAGGCGCTTGCGCCGAGACAGGCGGTCGTGCCGAAGATTGCTGCATCCTCACCAGGATATCCAGCTGGCCCTCTAAACGAGGCTGCTGACCCTTCAGCGTCGAAAGACGGCCCCGCACCGCCTCAAAAGAGCTCTCAACCCGAGCAACGACGTCACGAAGAAGTTGCGCCTCGTGTCGTAGAGCATCAAATGCTTCCGCCGAAATTTCGGCCCCCTCCCGCGCTGCTTGATGCGCGGGGAAACCTTCAGTTTCATGAGGAGAAACTTTTAAAGCGACATCATCGTAAGGCCCAATACCAATATCTGGTTAAGTGGCTAGGGTACCTCTTCTGAAAATTCTTGGGAGTTTAAGGTACCTCTTCGGCAAGATTGCCCGTACGCCGTTGACGTTTTTGAGCGCCAAGCTCAGGGTCAACTCGCGTCAAACGACGCTCTCCACCACTAAACGTGAAATTAGGTGGATCTATAGCCTCAGTGCGGCTTCGATCAATGGTTGTACGCTCAAACGAAGCAGTGGAATATCGGCTAGGCCTTTCTTCGTTTTGTGGCATAAATGCCGAACGTAACTGGCCTTTCGCTTTAAGCTTAGCGAAGTCGAAGCGAAGCTTCCGTTCCAAACAAACATCACCTCTATCCGCAGACTCTCTGATATTCCAGATATTACGGAGTTTGCGGGCCCGGTGAATCCAGTTCTCAAATGAGACTTCGTTTTCACTCCTTGTTTCGTTTGGAAATAAAACGATCGGAATTTCCCTCATGGAGGTCACCAAAGCCCCACGGGCTTGATCACGTAAATGCGTCAGATACTGGCTTCGTGTCATTATGTTTGGCTTAAGGTATTGCTCATGATGAGCGTCGCGGGTAGGGATCATCTCCGGCGTCCTCGCCGGGTCACCGGAGATCCAGGTGCCCAAGCTGTGACCCGCTATCTCTTTGAGACGCTCGTCCGCACTAAGCGGAGTGAATCTATATTTACTATGAGCTTTAGCTTTTGCTGTCTCTGCAGCTCGACGACGAGCTCTTTCCTATGTGAGGATTATCCGCTCTATCTCTCCATCGAGCGGATTCGTAATGATGTTGGACTCAGGGTCCCGTGTCCTGCTCAACGCAGTTAAGACATCAGCGGCACCACGTTCTGGGAACGGATTTGGAACCCGCCGACGTTCATCGGGAGGAGAAGGCGTGAGAGAACGACGCTCTTTCTCCTCCTCCTCTGATGGAGAGTGACTTTCAAAGTCCACCATTCATGAGAAAAAGGAATGAAAAACACAACCGAACAGTTAGCTGTTTAGGTATAAATCTCAAAGAGGAAATGAAGCGAATGTTGCCACTCGGTGTCAACAGTCTGATGGGGGAGGGTGTAATGGGGCACACATCGGTTGGAGAACCGTTGTTGTGGTACATTTTCTTTATGGGTAAAATACCCTTTTGTCTTATTCTAAAATAGTTAGTTACTTAAATCGCCATTTATTATGAGTAGCAAATGTGGTCGCCGCCAGACATAAATCTGGCGGCCAAAATCTATTTTAATTTAGCTAGGGTAAGGTTTTCAGATTTAGATAATCAAATAGTTCCCCTTTTTATCTTAAAGCGTTAAGTGCCTTTCTAAGGCTTGCGCATTGATGCATTGATCTGTAAGAGATAGAAGCCTTTCTAAGGTATATCCTCTTGAGCACTAGTTGCCACTTGGTTCTACGAACCCCTGAATCCCTTGAACTAGGATTCCTTAAGCTTTAAGAGCTTGTACGACTCCCGAGTTGTTAAACCCATTAGTTTAATAGAACTAAGTGACTCTCTGAGTCTGAAAGTCTTCCTCTGACTTTAGGAGCGAGGTAGCTCCGCTACACTATCTGACAAATATCTACTCTTTCTCTTGTCGCTTCTTCGCACATCCGTTTCAAATCGGTTGGCTACTACTAAAACGCATGCAACTAAATACTTGCACATTTCATACGTTAAGTAATAAATGGCTGATGCTTATCGGATTTCACGTGTCCTTCTGCAACACCAAAAAGCAGTCTACATGTACTTCTTCAACGTCCAACACTCCCTCTCGAGTGCGCACGTTCTTTTTCTTTCTTTTCTCATTCACTTCTCCAGTCTTGACCCTACTTTGCGTCCTTGACTGTCCTTCATCCTTCTAGCCGATCAAGCATTACATGCATCAAGGCGTCCAATGCCTTCGTAATCAGGTCCGCGAGCATCAGCTTCGATCTAAGATAACACGCAGCGATCAAGCCACGTCGCGAGAAGCACACAAGAACTTCAGCCGCACGTAGAAGTGCTTCGCCTTCACGAAGACGCCTGACCCGCAATCTGGCTTATCGCTGCTTGGCTGTCGATGCGAAGTTGTCTTGGAATAGCAGGTGCGATACCGATCTCGCTTAGCATCTCGCGGAGGCCGAGCATTTCGCGCCCCATCTCTAAAGCAGCTACGAACTGCGGGTGTTGCTGCTGCTGCCATGCACGATACCGCGGCGCCCGTCGAGCCGCAACCTTGTCCACACTGTTACGGCGGCGTCTGTCCGCGTGGTGCCGCAAGCGACACAAATATCAGCTCTTCGATGTCAGACACGCGCGTGCGCGGTGGCCGCGCGTGCGCGGTTGCCGCGCGGCCAGATTCTGCTCAGGTGAGTCCATTAGCGCGTTAATTGTCATCGACCGAGCGCGCATGTTTGCAGCAAGTTCCGATGCGATCATTCCGCTCTCGATAGCACCCATCATCCTCTCATTATCATCTCCCTCGTGCTGCGAAGTCTCCATCTTTGCCATGCATTGGGTGAGAGCGGCGAGGGCCGCAAGAATCTTATCGTCGGTCGCCGAGGTTCTTTCGCGAGCTGGCGAGTCTTAGATCGATTTTCGTGCAGAGTGCCTTTATCTTCAGGCAACTCGCATGGTACCGAATTAGAAAGACATCCTTGAATTCTAACAAATCCTTACGCAAAGAATTTGATTTAATGACTCATAGGATTAAGACGAAAAACCTATTCGAGTCTTCTCATCGAGGCCCCTTTCGTCCGTTGATGAGCTGCGAGATTCCGTTCGTTCTCAGGAAATACTTTGCCGACTAAACATAGGCCATGTACTTGTCACCTGTGACAAATTTGCAGATCTGCTGATTTGCCACTACGCAGATCACGCTAGAACCGTTTCGGTTCTAGCGTTGGAAATTGAGTTATCTATGAAGTTAACTTCGGAGGCGCTATTATATCAATTGTATAAGTGCTACACTTGATCCGTTGTTTACTTAAACGTTCAATTTTAATTTCTTCTTTGGAGCTTATTTCCAAAAGTATGTGTGGGCTTTATATCCCCTCAAGTTTTATGGGATCTATACCCTTATCAAGTTGGGAAGTATCCCCCAACTAACTCGAGCTGCGATTGCGCAACTACAGCGAAATCTACGATCGACTCTCCAATCGATCTAGGACTTTCGCACTGTCTCTTATAGACAGGCGCTTAAAGTTTTCCTGGATGTTGCTTTTTAAGCAAACATACTTGTTTGATCCACCCAACGTATTCGAGTGGTCGATCTTCAACGCTGCCTATGCTTGAGCACAGCCGTCGGAATCTAACCCTACAGTGTGATGGGTCGTCATACTGAAGCCTTGCCTCGTGCAGTCATACTAACGACCGAACCACAAGTGAGGCCATCGCACTCACTCGGAGGTCACCCACTTCAAATCCTCATCATGAGTAACAACGACGCGCGGAGGATCCGCAGCGTCCGTGCAATAAGGTACAGGTCGTTATTGATAGAAAATCGATGTAATCTTGCACGCAAACGTGCCGACATTTTAAAACCCGATTCAGTATTCTTTAGAGCTCGTAGCAGAGCTACACACTGTTCATCCTTGGCGTAAGCCGAACGGATTAATACAGTAATAGGCGACATTATAGTCGTTAATGAGAGAGCCACTTAGTTCTATTGAACTAGTGGGTTTAACAACTCAGGGAGTCGTACAAGCTATTAAAGCTTAAAGAATCCTAATTCAATGGATTCAGGGGTTCCTAGAACCAGGTGGCAACTAGTACCCAAGAGTATATACATTAGAAAGGCTTCTATCTCTTATAGATCAATGCGCAAGCCTTAGAAAGGCACTTAACGCTTTAAGATAAAAAGGGGAACTGCGCTTTATTTATTCATTTAAACCTAAAAACGTCACCCTAGCTAAATTAAAATAGATTTTGGCCGCCAGATTTATATCTGGCGGCGACCACATTTATATCTGGCGGCGACCACATTTGTTACCCATAATAAATGGGATATAAGTAACTAACTATTTTAGAATTAGATGAAAGGGTATTTTACCCATAAAGGTATTGTATCACAACAACGGTTCTCCAACCGATCTGTGCCCCATTACAGATAGGTAGAAAGCTAAGATACATTACACAGAATCAAATCCACCTCAACGCAACACGCACACTTGCAAGAAGTACCAAGTCCTAGCATATCGGGTTGCGCATTCTATTGCCAAAGACCGTGATATTCGAAGCTAACGAGACGATAGTGGCGCAATGGCGAACAATAAAGAAGAAGAATCAAGTACTGCCAAGTTGGCGGTTAAAGCAGTGTCAAAACCTCCCGAAAGTAGACCTCTTTATTTAATAGATGGTAAGTAGGGGTATGTTTGTGAGAAATGGGTGCATAGGAGACATTTACACCTTGATACAACATTCTATTTTTAGAGGTGTGTCCGTTGCATAATTTAAGTGTGTTCGCAGCGATTTTCTTATTAAAAAGGAATCGATAAAATTCTCCAATTCCTTCGCAGTATAATTTTCATGTACAAAAAAAGTCGACCACAGGTGGAAACGTTTAGACGTCCGCGAGTTAATAGCTCTTCCGCAACAAGAACATCTTCGAGAGGTGGCCTGTAACGGGCTAGCTGCCTTATGTTACACGCCATTAAGTGTCAATTACTTCATGTAAAGCAAGTTGACCTGCCACTGGGTGACATTTACATAGTGACCGACCGTTGTGCATGTGATGCACACAGGTGCATTCAAATTAAATAGGATGACGTCTGAGACTGACGTCGTCTGCGAGCCAACGTGTTTAGAATAAATGCGCCCGCCAGTGGGAAATGCACATCTACAGATGGCATCTATTTATAGGAAAAGGTTTTGTATTTAATTCTAATAAATATAAAGCAGTCTTAAAACTACTATCTAGTTAACAAGTGCGCACGTGAAGCCGGATTACCGCTTCCGTGACGACACTTGCATTAAGGTGCTTAGTCCGTTGGGTGAGGCCGCTTAGGCACCTACCAACTACCTCACTGCACTTTATAGAAGACGGGCAAATCGCTTTCTCACTGTACTCGAAAGTGTGTGCTTAAGTAGAGCGTGGCTGCTATACTAGCGCCCGCCTACACTTGGTAGCACTATTTTTCCTTCTCACGACCCGTTTCCCTGAGCGTGTCAGTGAAGGATGAGTCTCAATATCAATTGGGCTCATTTCTTTCACCTCTCCGTACATCATCGGAAGGTGGCAGAGCACTTGGCGCAGAGACTTGGCGAGCAAGCCCTGGCCAGGTTCTTGGGCAGTCCTCCTGAGCAACATATTGCTCAATTAGAGCAGTTTAAGGCGTTCGTGCTTGGACAGCGAAGGGCCGCGTCCGAGGCACAGAGCCATGCTGCGGCAGATTCCGTCACTAAGACTCAGGATGAGCTTAAAGTGAGCAGGCATGGAGCGACGCATCTAACAGGAGCCCTTCGCCGGCCGCATCAGCGGATGTCCATTCGGATGGACCCGCCCAAGCTCGATGGGACTGCGGCACACACGATTGTCCACTGGCTGTTAACCTTGGAGCAATGCGGTGTGACGCAGCTCAGTAAAGCCATAAGTGTTAACAAGTGCAGCTCGCTGCCAATAACGGGCCAACCAAATCGCAGCCTTATAATTTCAACAGTAAAGGTGCATTTTTTAGGCATCCAGTATTAAAATTTACGTTAGAAATCTCTATCGGAGTGGCACACTTAAAATTAGCTTAAATAAAAGCGGTGAATGTATGCGATCATTGTAGCGAACTGTAGTTAACGCGCAATATTTTCTTGTGTTATCTAGGATTCATTTCTTGATAGTCTTTTAATTTAATATGCAACTCAAGTGTGCACCATATGAATAACGCGTGCAAAACTGTAATTCGATCGATGACAATTTAAAAATCATAAGAACATCATAAGAAGATTAAACACCTTTAAAATGTAAACGATGCATTATTCTCGTCGTGACGATCTCGATTTTGACGAAGCCTTTTAAAGCGTTCAGTAAGCTCATCAAAATCTGGAACGACTCCATCAGATGCTGTAGTCGAAGCTATAGTTGGCGCAGCAGCAGCTACATTTAAATCTTTCGCACACGGCGAAGGCGCTGGAGCCGATTCTACAATCTGCGCCGATGGACTATCACTCTGAGCCGAGGAGTCTATCTGGGTGTAGTAGTGTGTTGGCTGATTAGTATAAGTTTCAACGTTCCGTCGCGATAGGGAAGCTTCCGAAAATGCCGAGTAGTATTTTTCCTCTGTGGGGACCTTTGGCAAATAAGACGGAGGAATCTGCACGTGCCACAATTCTTTAGTCATAAACTATTACAATATGCGCAAACGACGTACTGATTTATAAAGTGCAGCAAAATCAGATCCGGAAACTGCAGCGTTCATGACCGTCACGCCGGTCGGTGCTGGAATTGGTGCTAGCGGGTCTGTCACCTCTGTGTCGTCATGCTCCCAGTTCACCTTATACTTCTTGGCAATCTCTTTCATGTAATTGACCACGAGATACGCGCTTGGTGGCTGTACGCTTAGCTTTAGTATCACACGTTCATTAACACAGCCGTCGAGGTTGCGAATGGCGGCGGCTTTAAAATCTTGTCCGTACTTTTTGGTAAGCTGCTTCTTGACTTCTGCAAATTCAGGTATTTCTGTGCGGCTTGCAGCCCAGATGATCGTACAAACAGCCTCGCGCATTTCGTACGGACAATCCGGCTCCGTCTTGATTAAATTCTGCAAGCTACAACGTCAGCACCGAGACAGCGGGCATGGAACATTGACGCACCGCTCGCTCGGCGAGCAATTCGCACAACAGCTCCAAAATTTCGTATGCTTCTATCGTGAAGTCGTCGCGGATTATCCCCTCAACCTACAAAGCACTGTCAGAAGTACGCGCTGGTACCGATATTATCGCAGCCGCAGCCTAAGCCTACCCGAATCCGCGCCTTCTCCTCCTTGCCATCCATCAGCAGCCGCGCAACCTCTTGCCGCTGAGCCAGCGCCGCGTTTGCTTTCTTGTTCTTGACGATACCGATGCGGTGAACTGCCATCATAAGGTTAGGTTTGAGCTTGTTCACGTTGAAGCCGAACATCGATTGAGGACCGGAGCTTGTGGCAAAATAAAAGTTGTCATTGTTTTCAAAGGTAATTTTGGTAAATACTTTTGATCGTAGGGATTATTTTCAGTGGCAAGAGCAAATGCAGCAATTTCTCTTGCCGATCAAGCTAAAACTTAGTAGAGAGCATCTTAATTGTGCGCAAATATTCGGCAGACCAGACTTTGTATACCAACTTATTGCTTTCAAGCCGTGCCAAGCGGCCATCACTATCAATTACGTCCATGCAAATTCATTATCCTACTTTTGCAAGCTAATTAGTCCGCCCAAGACGCAGGCTTCTTTCGCCCTATGTACGTCCGTCTGGTAGCACCTTTACTTAAAGCCGTGATACAGCCGTTTGATTCGGTAACGTTTTCAGTAAAGCAGGCTTCGTTCTCATGACATTTGGCCCCCTCGTCCGCAGCATTAGAGCAGTTAAGAAATCGGTCTGACTCAAAAACACGTCCCGATTCGCCTTGGCATCCTTGCTGTCGCTTTTCGATATCATCGCGCGGCTCAAGGTTACCGAAATTTGGATGGCGCAGAATCTTCGCTGCACAAGGTTGAGATGTCTTCACCGGTTTATCATTTGCACTCGGCGGCGGCGACATACTTGCAGCCTCACCATCCTTCTCGATGTCGTCGCTCATATACTTCTTTTGAAACACGCGAAAGTAGTACCAACCTGTGATGGTAGCGTATGAGAGCCATATAAAGAAATTTCTTCGCAGTTTAGCGCTACTTAAAAGTGCTACCACGAAGCTCCCGACCAGCAGCACTAGAAGCCAGAGTAACACAGCCACTACCATCACAACGCTTTTATTGTACTGGTTACAGTTCGAGCGGTGTGCCCACACCAATTTTAATTAAGAAGCTATAACCATATGTTCGAATTATACCGCTTAAACATTAGACAATTTATACCTAACGCATTTTCTTCGCATACTAATCGCAAAAATTGTCGTTGCGATTTTATGATGTTGGAAGCATAAAACTCACATATCGCTATTCGCGGTACATCAGGAAAGATGATTATCGTCTATTCCAGCGTGGATTCTGTTTAAAGGCGTTAAGCCATAATCGTAACGGGGCACTGCGACTTGTACTGTTTCAGTACAAGTCCACTTCACACTGCTTCAGATGTGAGTGGTGCCTCTCGTTAGGTGACGTACTCTGTTCGTATAGAGGAAGACTTTTCTTAAGGCAAGTTAGCTTAAGAGTGTAAAATGAAAACTGTATTAATATAGTTAAGTGTCTTGTTAATCTATCTTTGTAAATGCTGACTTAA
>NC_090625.1:1519987-1543820 GCF_004359215.1 Bremia lactucae
TCAGAAGGCCCATCGGAAAACACGCGCCCTTGGCGCTTGTAAATCGATTGCAAAACGTCAATCGCGTCACGCATCTCAATAGAGATGCGAGCCCTTCCCCAGGGCGAAGAAAGGGAATAGACATCCCCTTTTACCCTCTTCGAGTTGTCTACACAACACGGACAGGGATCACCCCACGTGAGGCATGGAAGCCCAGCCTCACGTGACAACCGATGCAATCTATACTTTGCACCGGTTGGAGCTCGTTTCTCAAATTTAACGCGATTCGCGTTAAGTTTTTGAAGCCAGGCTTCGCGTCCAATGTCTCGCCATTGCGAATGAACGCGCTCCAGGCTTGCATTAGCGAGACTTTATCTCGCTTATTATTGCCACTAAACCATCGATGCTTAAGAAAAGCATCGAGATAAAAATCTTCCTCAGCGCGAAAGTTCTTCGCGCTGGGATCAAGGCCATGTAGCTTTGTCGCAATAAATAAGGGATTTTTATTGTGAGGAGTAGTTTCTCCAGACAAGCTATTGATAAGCCGTTCTGGCAAAAGCCACGGCCACTTTTCAGGGGCGAGATGAGACATTTTATTGTCTTCACTCCCCTGAGTGGTACCCATTGAAGCAGGGGTACCACAAGGACTTTTCTTACGATGGCTTACGCCATCGTCGTCACCTTGCACAGAAACACGTGCAGGTGCCCGTATGGGAGATCGTACGGGCGATGAGGGATCATCCTCATCGTCGGAACCAAATAGACTGTTTACTCGTCTATCAGAATGAGCCCTCTCATTCGAAGGCTCTTAGTCAGATGCCTGACGTATATCAGCCGACTGTTCCATTCTCTCCGAGTCGGCCATTTCATCCGACTCGCATTCGTAGTCGACCTCCAAAGAGGGGTCGTATTCACGTGGTGAATCACCACGTGCACTCGCAACACCAAGTGTTGTGCGAGTGGAAGTTACTACGGCAGACGTTCCGTCTGCCGCAAGAGATAACAGTGCGTCACCCGCGGCTGCACGAACCGCAGCCGAAGGCGCAGCACTATCAACACCCCGAATTCAGTTTATTCTTCATGCGATGGAATTTAAAATGATAGTTCTGACCAATCAACATCATTTTTTTAAATTAAGTGGTCACATAGTGACCACTCCATCCAATGACAGTCAGAGTGATTGTCGTTTAAGGGAGGGGTGATGTAACGGGGTGTACCGTTACATGAAGTTAACACTTAAAGGTTGTTAATTAATATATTATCCAAAAGGTAGATAATATTTGGAGGATATTACTTTATAAAGTAATGTTCAGAATTTTTATCCATAAATAGGTATAGACCATTTTATCTAGTTATTCCGCAGACTAATCAGCTGTAGAGGTAATCAAAGAGAGTTACAGATAAGATAAAGATAAGAATTCAATTACATGTTTAGTATTAGATTATAATTAAGTTAGCATTTACAAGATAGAAAGAGAGACACTTAATTATATCAATACAGTTATCATTTTACCTTCTATAAGCTAGTTACCTTAAAGAGAAGTCTTCCTCTGCACGTGCTAGTGTACGTGAAATAACGTAAGGTACCACTCGCAACTGAAGCAGTGAAGTGGACTTGTACTGAAGCAGTACAAGTCGTAGTGCCCCGTTACATGGCATGTAGTAAACACTAACCAAATACATATGTAACGGGCTAAAGTTGCACTAATGTTACACAGTCCCCGTTAAGTACACTTGTTGTACTTAAGGGGATGGTCAATTATTTAAATTAATTAATTAGACTCGCCACTCGGGTGTAATTCACATTTGTGACCAACCCTTGTGTATGTGATGCACATATGTGCATTCACATTAGGAGGGATGACGCCAAGCGTCATCCGTTACGCGAAGTATCTAGAAAGATACACTCGCAATACATATAGTGTTGTCTACAGAGATGACATTTTGATTGGTAAGAATAGTATTTATATTTAATGTGATTAAATATAAATCAGTCTGAAAATTACGTTCTACTTAGTTAGTGCACACGAGGAGCCGGATTACCGCTCCCGTGACGACACTTTACTACAGTACTTAGTGCGTTGGGTGAGGTCGCTAAGGCGCCCACCACAACTACTTCAATGCACGCAAGAGAAGCTGGTTTAACCGCTTTCTCGCCGTACTAGGGCGTGTGTCTAAGTAGAGCGTGGCCGCATTACGACGTGCCGCCTACACTTGGTAGCACTTGAAATCTTTTCCACGACCCGCATCTCTGCGGGTGCACGTGAGGAAGAGCCTCAATACGGATTGGGCTCATTTCTTCCACCTCTTTGAACATCATCGGGAGGTGGCAGGGCATATGGCGCAGGGACTTGGTGAACAAGCCCTGGTCAGACTCCTGCGCGGTCCTCCTGAGCAACATGTTGCTCAGTTGGAGCAGTTTGAGGCATTCGTGCTCGGACAGCGGAAAGCCGCGTCCGAGACACAGAGCCATGCTGCGGCGGAGTCTGTCACTCAGACTCAGGATGAGCTGAGGCATTAGCAGGCTCGGAGCGAGGCTCTCAACAGCTCGCTGCCCGGCCGCATCAGCCGAGGCCCATTCGGATGGACCCGCCCAAGTTCGATGGAACTGCGGCGCACACGATTGTCTACTGGCTTTTAGCCGTGGAGCAATGCGGTGTGGCGCAGCTCATCGAGGACGACAGCCGGATGGTGTCGTACGCCATGTCAATTCTGCGCGGTAAGGCCTCAGAGTGGACTCGGCGCTTATGGCGGACAGAAAGGCGTTCCCTACATGGGCGATCTGCAAGAAAAAGATTCGCGCCATGTATCAGCCGCGGAACAACGAAGTGTTGCTTCAAATGCGCTTCTTTGGAGCGCGACAGGCGAAGGGATCCCTGCAAGAGTATTTGCAAGAGATGCGCTCGCTGTCGGCGTCCATAACCGTAGGTCCGATTCCAGAGCACATTAAGGTGCTTACGTGTATGAACGGACTACGGCAAAACCCATCGCGACAGGCCCTTTTCAGAAAGGTGCCGTCGAAGATAGAAGAGGCAATCCAAATTGCCTTTGTTAAGGAGCAATTCTACAACAGTGCCTCGGCGACAGCTTGGTATAAGCCGTCGCCGAGACGTCAGATGCCACTCCCATGAAGTTGGGCAATGCAGACGTTGTCTGCTATAAATGCGGCAAGCGCGGCCATATATGATGGCTCGCTGCTATGCCACGGTCCCTGCTGGGGCGAAGACGGCAAGAGGACTCCCTTCCAAAAGAGCGATGGCAAGAACCAGCGTGCGAGACGCATGAGTTCTGCATCGACCACTGAGGGGTCGGGAAATGTAGGAGCGCAGTAGGGGCGAGATGCTCTACAGTTGCGGACTTTAAAGCTACTCCTAAGTTCAAAGTTGTGGAACAAATGGGTCCCTGAGGTCTCGAAATTTGGACCTCAATCCTGCTGGTCTATAGCGCTCAAGTATGAGGCTATGACCAGGCGATGACCCTCCTTGTGGATTCGGGTGCATCACAAAATTTTGTAAAACTCGCGGCTCTAAGAAAGAGACCGGCGATGTTTGAGTCGCTTTGCCAGGATGGCAAGCGAGAAGAGGCGACCGTTCGTTTAGCGAACGGCGCGCTCGTTAAGTCTGAGGGAGTTCAGGTAGAACTCGCCTTCAGCTTTAGTGACTTCTCTTGTAAAGAGAAGTTCACAGTGCTAGGAATGGAGAGTCCGTATGACCTCATCCTAGGCATGCCATGGTTGGCAAAGTACCAACCATGGATAGACTGGCGTACACGCACAGTTGCGAACTCTACGCAGGACACCGGAAAGGATGTGCTCCTGCGAGAGGCCTATGCAACTGATGTCGTGTCGAACACAGTTGAGGGTGCGTTGACGGGATGTCAAACGTCACCAATTCCTACCCAGCTCGTGGAGACTGAGGTAGTGAATAGGACGATGACAAGTAGTCATGCGTCCGAATGTCCTGCACAGAGCCGAGAGCCTGTGGCAGTAGACGGCGAGCTGACAAGAAGTCATGCGTCGCATAAACCGGCACAGTGCCAAGAGCCTGGTGCGGTTGGAAGGGGTGCGTTAGCCAGGAGTGCAACGGCACCCTCTTCCCAATCAAAGGTCGAATGACTCGAGAACGAGTACCCGACAGAAAAGGAGGATCAAAGGTACGTCAAAACGAGTGACCTTTATATCAGTCCCGGTAAAAAGGAACAGGCCTTCGAACGAGGTATTCGAGGCTGTTGAAGTCAAATAGCGGAGGCATCCTCAGTTGAGGTGCTCCAGCACGTCTTGAAATTTGCCGTGGAGATAGTAAAACTCTCGGAGATGTCGTGGGATCTGTTCCTGTCCGAACTCATGTAGAAAAGATCCACGAGGTAGTCGCACCAGTTCCGGAAGAAAATTTGGTGGACCATTGCTCGTTGTTCACAATAGATGAGAGCGTCCTAGAAACAAACAAAAAGAATCGATTCGCTGCTAAAGGCTGGGATGCCTTGAAAGACAGCCCGTTTTTTTTAAATTCCGTGAAAACACCGTGATGTGTTCACAGAAGCAGTGGCGAGTCGCCTGTCGATAAGGGCATCGGGCACAAAATTGATCTGGAACCTGGCACCAAGTATTATGTGACCAGGCAATGGCCGTTGCCGAAACAACAAGTCGATTATTCGATGAGCTCTTCGACAAGTTAGCCAAGGCGGGACATGTACGTGAGAGCAAGTCGCCTCACTGCAGCGCGACCTTTTGTGTGCGTAAAGCCACAGGTGGATGGCGCGTGGTTAATGCTCACAATAAGCTGAACACGGCAACATACCAGCGCAAACGCCAATGCCGAGGAAAGCTGTTTTGTTGAACGCAATGGGAAAGCCAATTATTTTTTTCGCGTTGGATTTAAAGGATAGCTACTGTCAGGTACTAATGAGAGAGCCCGACGTAGCCACAGCAGCTGTACGCGCCCCAAGCGGCATGCTTTAGGAGTGGCTTGTGATGCCCCAAGGTTTGAAAAACGCACTAGCGACATTCAATCGAGTGGTGGCTCACGTGATGCGTCAGCACCGTGCCTACGCGCCCCATTACTTTAAAGACGTATTCGTGCAGAGTAGGGCCGAAGACGGGCTGACCGCAATAGAGTCTCACAAGCGTCATTTAGACGCTGTGTTGCAGACTCTGGAGGACGCCCAATTGTACGACAACTTGCAAAAGTGCGTCATAGGGGTCCCCGAGATATCTGTGCTGGGTTGCATCGTAGGTACACATGGTGTACGAGCAGACCCAAACAAGGTAAAGACTGAAAAGGAATGGCCAATTCTACGACACGTGAAGGATTTGCGCCAATTTCTAGGGCTCTCTAATTACTTGCATGAGTACAGCAAGAGATATGCAGAGCGTACTAAGCCCTCGCCCGACCTCCTTAAAAAGGATGCAAATGGGTTTGGTCAGAGGAATAAAAAATGCGTTCACATCAGTAGCAAACTCTTGTAGAGGCACCGGATTTGACTTTGCCAGACGCGGATAAGCCCTTTAGCGTCGTCTGCGATGCAAGCAATTTTGCAATCCGCAGCGCGCTCGTGCAGAAGGATGACAACGGCGTTGACTGTGTCATCTCTTATCAGTCCCGGCTTTTAAAAGCCACGGAACTGAATTACCCGTGCATGACAAGACGCTACTTTCAATAAAGTATGCTCTTGTAAAGTTTCGCGTGCACCTATTGGGCACCGAACCATGTGTGGCTTCTACAGATCAAGCATCACTGCAGACCGCAATAAACTCACCGCACCTCTCGCCTAGCATGGCAAGATGGCTCACATTCTTCTCTCAATTTAATTTCAAAATCGAATACAAGCCGGGTAAGTCGAAAGGCTTGGCTGACGCATTATCCCGCAGACCAGACTTCGAGGCAAGACACCCGGAAAGTGTGTATCATGCTAAGGCACAAGTTGAGTCGTCAACGTTGGCAGCCATGAAGGTCTACCACGTGGCTAACTCATTGGACTCCGAAATAAAGAAAAGCTACAGTCAGGACTAATATTGTCTCCTGCTGTTGGAATACTTCGGTGGACGAAATGTCTCCCTGCCGTCGCACGTTTAGACTAAGCTAAGTCGAATTATCTACAGCGATGGCCTGTTATGGCATCAGCTGTCACCTTGTGATCCCTTGTGAATCTATGCTCCCATGACACAGATCTCAAACTGGATATACTTCACGAGCTCCATGATGCACCATCGAGTGGGCATCTGCCGTCAAAAGACATTCTTACGAGTGTCAGAGGAATTTTGGTGGCCACACCTATATCGATGGTTAGCCAACTATATTCGCTCCTGCGAACAGTGTCAGGCATTAATCCTGCACCGTTCAGCAGTGCGCCATTGAAGCCGCTGCCGACGGATTGTTGGATGTCAGTCAGTCTGGACTTCAAGTTTGGCATGCCGCCTGACCATAACGGTCGGACGGGGCTCGTCGTCTTTGTAGACAGGCTGAGCAAAATGGTGCATTTAGCACCATGTAAAACATCGAACACAGGCAAAGAGGCACCTTTCTTGCTCCTGGATCATGTATACCAACTACACAAGATGCCTAAATTCATAGTATCGGATCGGGATCCACGTCTTACGTCGGTTTTTTGGCGTAATGAATTGAGCTGCTGGGAAGCAAGCTCCTCATGCTAACAACCAATCATCCCCAGACCGATGGCCCAACGGAACGTGCTTATCGGGTCGTGGCGGATGCATTGCGCACGGTAGCGACTCCAAAGAAATGGAGCAAACAATTGCTTTTCGTGGAGTTGCAATAAACAACAGGGTCCACGCCAGTGCGGGCGAAACGCCGTTTTATATTAAAGGACAGTCTCGTTTTTCGCGCAGCCCGGGTCTCAGTGGGGGAAAGCCCCTTACTACGGTGCGAAAGAGGGACATAGTTTCGTCAACATGACGATGACCCGTGAGGGTCTCACGTAACGGGGCACCTTTCACTAGTACTGGAAAGTACTAGTTGACCTTACACTGGATTACAGTGTAGGTTAGGCCTCGAAACTTCACGTACGCAGGAGTACAGAGGAAAGTTTTTAAGTAGCTAAGGGTCTTTTGCTACTGTTGGTAATTCAAAGGATTAAAATTAGGGAAAAGTAAGACTGTATTAATAGAATTTGTTTTCTATGTACGATCTTGTATCTACTACTGAACTTCTTATATTAATATTTAATTAAGTATGGCGCCTCCTTTCGCACCGCACAATCGTGCCTTGAAACGATTAATGGGGTTGATTAAAACTTAACTCAACCAATCAAAAGAGCTAATTCTTTTTGCATCAATAATATCAAATCTGGTAATATTGGAACTATCTAAGTCAGAATTAATGATAATAGTAATTTTGTATTTCTTTGCTTATTTCCTCTTATAGGAAATAATACGTTTCCCTTAACCAACAGTCACTATAGTGATTGATGTAGGGTGACAGGAAAGATTATTAAGTCTTTTCCTTTAATTAGCATCATCGGTTTTGATCAAAATAACAATTTTATTTGCATTATGATTTTAATCAAAAAAAAATCTTATTTGCATTATGATTTTAATCAAAGGCCGCCGGGTCGCCTGGGGCGGAGTCCGTTAAACATTTGGGTTCTAACGTGACTACCAAAGAGGTGATGACGAGGTTGTATAACTCGTCGTGCCTTTTTGATGGGGATTCATCATCAGATGACTCGAGGGCGATGACCGCTCTGGTGACATTTAGTATACGTCACCAGGAACTACGTGGTCGCGAAGGTAAGAGTGCTGGTGGTGGTGCTAGTTTGCATCATCAGAAAAGGAGTGAATCTAGGGATCGCTAACGCTAACACGATCCAACAGGAGAGGGACCGCAATACGGTGCGGCTCGCTCCTGAAAAGAGGCCTTGGTTACCTTCTAAAAGAAACTCATTCGTTGGTCTGGTATGACCAGCGATCAATATCATATTCCGTTATTCGACTTATCCAGGCTTTACAAGCCTGGTGAGGATAAAACAGAATTCTTTATCGATGCCTTTTACCGGCACCGGTGGTACACTTGCAAACGGGCAAAGGGTGTCATACCTTTGTTTCAAGCTTGGACAGCCTTTGTACAGAATGTACAAAACATAGGCCGTGAGGTCTGGCTCGACAAGCAAAATGCTTTCTGTGAACGGTTCGAGAAACAGACCGTAGATAGTCGGTGCACGCTATTAGTTGCACCGTTTGTCTTGCCTCTCGTGGGGGGACTCATGCCATGCTGTTTTAAGGGTGCAGGTCAGGCATCTAAGGAAGCATGTTCCCTCAAAAATCCCATTGGAGGGTTTCTCATCTCTTACGATATGCGTCAAGGAATTGAGAAGCTCCAATCCTGTACAAGCGCAAGAAGCGCTCGTTCTCCGGTGGACCTTCTGCCGAGAAGGATGGGTCTCGTCTTGCAGTACGACGAGACCCGGAACGTCTAACTTCAGTTGGGAACGAGCTTCCAAACTATCATGCGAGGGTAGATACCATCGTTAACGAACGAGATAACTCGTTCAAACCCCCTTTGCCTCACGGTGGTATAATAAACTTTTAACAAGAAAGCACTTCTCACCACGTGAATTCATCAATGGATGTGGAGGAGGAGGAAATTTCGGGTTCGCCTAGTTTGACGAGCCCGATTCAACATCGTGATTTGGATCACACCCTTTATTATTTAAGGGAGAATCTTGATCACGAGCGATCCTGTCGCCGCGCATTAGCGGTGACGGTCGATAATGTTTTTCGTGACCAGTTGAAAAGGTGTACGCAACTGGCAAACTAAAGGACACATCAGTCCCTTCAAAACGAGCTGTTGACGGCTCGTCGAAGATCTCTTCCTTGGAGGAAAGATTGGATCGTCTGGTACAAGAGAATCAGACCCTGTTCCAAGACAATAAGTCGTTGGCTCGAAACCATCCGGCTTTGGCTGATGCCCTTGACCTTTCCGGTGTAATTCGAAATCGGGAGAAGCCTCGTACTGATGGTATGGGCGGAGACGCCTAAAATAAAACGTAGGGTGCGTGCGCATACTACGAGGCAGCTCGATCATGCATGCATTGCCTTGGCGATGTAATACAAGAAACGGGCCGATATACCTGGGCAGTAATTTATTACTGCCTACATTCGTCACTATGAGCGTTTGTAGGTTTACCGTAGACAGTAGAACAAGGTCATTAATTTTAAATGAAAATATGTTTGCTCTTCCATTTTTGTCGGAGTCCCGTTTCTGTCGGTCTACCGCATCAGCGATGGAATCCTGAACGAAACGGACCGCTGCTTCTAGCCAGCAGGAAATCACCTGCTGACTCGGTTTTATTTTTGTTTTCAGTGCGACCGGCTCGCACTCCGGAGATATAAATCTCTTCATTTTTGAGAGTATTATCATTCTCATTAATAGTATTGTTTTCGTTGCTAAATCTTTCGGCATCGTTGTCTAAGTCAGTAATAGCATTATTGTTATTACTGAGTTCGTCCACTGTGAGATTAGTTAACTCAACATTGGTATCCTTCGCATTGACCTTAGGGCTGATGCGAGATGAGCAAGAGCTAAAAGGTTCTTTGATCGAGCGAGTCCCTTCCCCCATTATGTAAGAGTTACTCTCAAATAGGGTAGTAATACGAGAGTGGTGTAAGCCATTCACGAAAAAGGGTATATGTTTTGTAGAAGCATGCACTGAATTGTTGATGGCAAATGCTACCAACGACAAGAACTCGCTCCAACCTTTCAAAATAGTGGACGTACCCGCGACGTATATCTTCGAGAATACGGTTTGCTCGCTCCATCTGACCATCTGTTTCAGGATGATCAAAAGTTGACATTTTAACTATGTTCCAAGTGATTTGAGCACTGCCGAAATCCTGCCGTGAATCTAGGGTCTCGATCTGAGACCAGCTCACGGGGTAACCCATGAAGTCGAGATATCGTGTCAAAAAAGACACGAGCATAGCCTTTAGCTGTGATTGACTCCGGGATGGCAGCAAGATATATTATCTGCTAAACGGTCAGCAATAACAAGAATACCCTTATTCTTGTGGGTGTTTTCGGGGAATCTGGAGATGAAGTCCATAGATACGGACTGTAAACACTCTGCCGGAACAGGCAGAGGTTGTAACGGAGCACGGGATAAAGTACTGGGCTTTACCCGTTGAAAAACTTCGCAAGCACGTATCACTTGCGGACGAACTCATACTGGTCTGGTCAGTAAAAGTCGCGACTTATCGTGAGATAAGTCTTCTCACGTCCACGATGACCACTTATTGGTGCATTGTGGTACTCATACATGATGTGTAATCGCAAATCATTATGGGCAGGGACGACACGAGGTGTGTCGCCAGCAATGGCTGTATAATCCAATAAATCATTGCGTGTTGTATATCGATCTGTTGAGAATCGATAAAATTTCGACAATCCTTTTAAGGATTGTTGGGATGAAAATTCAAGGTAATCCATCAACCCTTTTAGAGCCTTATCTTCTTGATAAGCTCTTTCAACGTCGTCAAGTAATGTTGACGACGGAACACTTATTGTTGGAACAGTGGCCTTATGCTCACTGTTGATTCGCGCAGCCGGCTAAATATCGGGCCGGCGCGAAAGGGCATCAGCGACGACGTTAAGCCGTCCTGTTTTAAACTCCACGGAGAAGTTATACTCCGCGAAGAAAGACAGCCACCTCGCCAACCTTTGCGAGAGGTGTGGACTGTTTACGGCCGTGTGTAAAGACATATGGTCCGTGTATACAATAACGTTCTATCTCCCAAGAGATAGACCCTAAACTTAGCCAGTGCGTACTTTATGGCAAGGAGTTCCTTGTCATGCACAGGATAGTTGCGTTCAGCTGGTTGAAGCTGACGCGATTGAAAATAGACGACGCGCTCTGCGCCTTCTGTGTCATATTGCAATAACGCACAGCCGATTGCAAAGTCGCTAGCGTCACAGACCACATGAAAAGGTCGGTCATGGTCAGCAATCGCCAGGAGTGGTAATTGCATCAAGCTTTCCTTAATACCCTCGAAGGAACGCTGACGACCAGCGTTCTATGGCTACTTTACATTTTTCTTCAACAAAGAAGAAAGATGTACTGCCATTTCGGTATAATTGCGTGAGTACTTCTGCAGGTACGCCGCTTTAATTATTGGTATTTCTAGAAATTCGTAAATCGAGGAACTTTCTTAGCCCATTTACATCGACTGGCACAGGTCAACCGGTGATCGCCTTGATCTTTTCTGGATCCGGGCGTACAACGTGTTTACCCACGATGCACGCAAGAAGTGGTATTTCGCTTGCAGCGAATATACACTTTCTGAGATTTGCATACAACTTGTGCTTACGTATAAGTGTAATAAGCTTTCGGACGAGGTTACGATGTACTTCAACATCCGACTTTCCGTTCATGGCTCTGCTATAAACGAAGACGTCATAAAAAATTCGGTGCGAAATCCCGCACCGATCTCAACAGATTGGTTTCACATCTGTTAAATGTCGCAGGAGCATTACTCAGCCCCTGTGGCATGACTTGCCACTCCCATATCATACCGCTTGGGGTGCTTACTGCTGTGAACGGAATATATTGTTCACGCATAAGGATCGGATAGAATCCATCCATCAGATCTATGGAAGAAAATATAGTACTCTTTGACATACCCTCAATGATTACGTCTTTTTATGGTATCGGCGTTAAAGTCGGTACGGTTGCAGCGTTCAGTTTATTAGATGCATGCACTATCCGCCATCCTCCTGTTATTTTACGCACACAGAAGGTCAGAGAGCTATGTGGGGAAGTTAATTCCCTCACGTGACCCGATGCTAAGCGTTCGGCAAAGCATTTGTCGATCGCTATTACTTGTTCACGAGGCGATGGCCATTGTTTCATGACACAGTATTTCGAACCTGGGATTAGGTCGATTTCGTGTCGAGTGCCTTTATCCTTAGGCAACTGGCGCGGTACTGATTCGGGGAAGACATCCTTGTATTCTGTTTAATTTTTTTTATTGAGAGTTTATCTTCAATGACTTCCAGGATTGGGACATAAGACGTATAATCCGAGTCTGCTCATCGAGGACACTTTCATCCATCAATGAGCTACTGAGATTCCGTTCGTTCTCAGGAAATACTATTGCCGACCGAAAATCGCCACGTAGTTATCATCTGTGACAAGTACGCGGATTTGCTTGACTTTGCCACTACGCAAATCACGCAAGAACCGTTTCGGTTCTAGCATTGGCAATTGAGTTATTTCCGAAGTTAACTTCGGAGGCGCTAATAGATCAAGTGTATAAGCGCCTACACTTGATCGATTGTTTACTAAGACATTGATTGTCTTAGTTTGTTTTTCGGAACGTATTTCCAAAGGTACCTGGGAACCTTTGACCACAGGTTTCAGGGATTATTTTCCACATATATTATCTGGGGAGTCTCCTCCCCAATTGTCTCTAGCTGTGGTTGCGCTACCAGAGCGAGATCCTCAACGATCGACTCTCCAGTCGATCTAGGACTTTCGCACTGTCTCTTATAGACGGGCGTTTCAAAGTTTCTTGGATATTGCTTTTCAAGCAAGCATCCTTGTTTCGTACCACTCAACTTAATTGAGTGGTCGAACTTCGACACAGCCTGTGCATAAGCACAGCCGTCGGTAACTATGTCCACGTCACCATGGTGTACCTTTGACGCTGCCTGTACTTGTGCACAGCCGTCGGGATCTAACCCAAAATGTGTTGCGTCTTCACACTAAGGTCTTGTGCAGTCATGCTAACGACCGAACCACAAGTGAGGCCATCACACTCACTCGTAGGACACCCATTTGCTTGTGGACGCTTCAAGACGTTCATCAGTTGGCCATCTGATGAACAAGAGACAGGCATCGTCACGGCTTGATGCTGCCAATTTATACATGGCTCGGACTTTCTGAGCCATGGTAATCCAAGGATGACATCAAACTTGTCATCCAGATCTAGTACGATGAAATCATCATCGCACTGTTTACCATTTAACGTGTATTGGATACCAACTACACGTTTCTTAACCGTTACAGATGCGCCTGTTGCTAGGCGCACTGTCATTCTCGTTGGAGGGATTTCGCGCTCAATTAATTTGAGCCTGTGATCTTCTAGCGATTGGTGTCTAATAAAGTTATTCGACGTCCCACAATCGACTAGGGACTTAAGTGGCAACTTATTTGACACTTCTTTTTTCAGCATGATGCGGTTAATTTCATCCCCTGGGGCAGTTACACACAATGTTTGTGCGTGATGAGCAACTTTCGTCAAAAGACCTGCAAATTCTTCTGGCATTGCTGAATCAGTAGGTCATTCCGCACATACTGACCCCGACCATTTTTTGAAGATCCGCCACGCCGTTGCGATTTCGCAACAGCGTCGGATCCACGTCCTCCGCTATTCCTAGCGAGAGATTGGTCTTTTCGCTCACCGCTTTTACGCACTGGCCGTGGGCACTACACTCATAGGCGTAGTAGCCCCTTTATTGACAGCGTTACATTTCTGCAATCATTTGTAACTTGAAGAGCGAGGTTTCTCGCTTTCTACAAACGAGAGATCCATGGGTTTTAGACCTCCGTTATCTTGTCGTCTCGGTAGACAATATGCACCCGAGTGGACGAAAGCCTGTTTCAGGCCAAAGTATTCCTGTTCCGCTATAGAGATCGCTTGGTCAAGCAACTCTGATTCTAGCCGGAACAGCTGGGTCTTAACATGTCCGTCTGCAAAACCTCTTATAAATGCAGTTGCCTGTGTTCGTTCATCAATTAGATGACTGAGGATACAACTGACCAGGTATCGTATATGTTGTGCCTAAGCGTGAATGTCAAGCTTGCCCTGCTTCAAATCTAGGAGCTCGGCTCGAGCCCTGGATTTGGCACGTCGCGGCTCAAATGTTTGTTTGAGTCGGGTCTTATAGACCTCCTACGACCCAAAGTCTAATGGGTCATGAAGCTTGAGCCCTAAGGCCCAAGATTTGGCACGTCCGGCTAAGTTGGACATGCCAAATTTCAC
The DNA here is from genome assembly GCF_004359215.1 of Bremia lactucae. Classification (NCBI taxonomy): domain Eukaryota; phylum Oomycota; class Peronosporomycetes; order Peronosporales; family Peronosporaceae; genus Bremia; species Bremia lactucae. The sequence continues at coordinate 1,533,960 of NC_090625.1, forward strand.
TTTCGTCGCATCATCACTGACCCGACGAGTTTCTATGGCATCGTCTAATTCGACGAACTATTTCAAGAGGGAGTCGCCCTCGACTGCCTTAAACTTAGAGATCTCGATCTTTAAGCTTTTCGGGTCCAAGCGGATAGCGTCGGCCCGTTAGCAGCATGTGCATGCTGCTGTCTCAACAGCTCCATCTGTTGAGCACCCTGTTCTCTCAACACCTTTATGTGTTGAGAGCCTTGCTGGTGAAGCAAGGATACTTTCTCTTGGGCCCCGTCGAGCTCGTGTTGAATGAACTCGGCTGTGGCCGCATGCTGTTCATCTCAGCCCAGAGTGTACAGCATTGCGCCAACGGCTGGCCCGCCTACGACCGAACTCATTCATTCGATCGCCCTCCGTTCGAGGTCACTCAAATGAGTAATATCTCACGCGTTGCGTGATAACCTTCTTGAGGGGCTTGGAAGCTCCCTCCTTCTTCATCCAATATTTCCATGTTGAATGGAAAGTGCTTGTTGACCTTACACTGATTACAGTGTAGGTTAGGTGCCTCAAAACTTCACGTACACAGGGGTAAAGAGGAAGGTTTCAAAATAGCTAAGGGTCTTAAGCTACCAAAGGTAATTCAAAGGATTATAATTAGGGAAAAGTGAAACTGTACTAATATAATTAGTTTTCTACGTACGATCTTCTATCTACTACTGAACTTATTATACTAATATTTAACTAAGATGGCGCACCGCACAATCGTGTCTTGAAACGGTTGGCGGGGTTGATTTAGACTTAAATCAACCAATTAATAGAGCTAATGTCTTTTTGCATCAATAATATCAAATTTGGTATTATTGGAATTATTTAAGTCAAAATTGATAAAGATAATATATTTGTACTTCTTTGCTTATTTCCTCTTATAGGAAATAATACGTATGTAACGGGACACCCCGTTACACATCATGTCAACGACAGAAACTTGCCCTAGTGTACCTGCCGGTTTAGAAGTGGTCACGAAACCTAGATTGTCAATATGGAGTCACGGCAAAAGATGCCTGTGCCCTTCCAAACAATAGCGATGTTTCGGTATTGACAACTACACCCTATGACCGACCTCTGGGTGGTGTCATAGGCAAACTTGATGCCAAAAGCGTGAGCAAAGTCAACGCTTTGTGGATGAGCGATTAGCCATCACACGAAAAGCTCGTGACACGATGGCAAGCGCACACGACAAGAAAAAACAATATGCGGACCAATATGGTCGCTAAAACAGTGATCGCTTTAGAGTGGGTGAAAAAGAACGCTTAGCCTGCTACCCTACCTGAATATGCAGTTTCTGTAAAACGACGAAATTACTGCCGCGTTTCATCGGGCCGTTTACGGTGGTCGAAGAGGTTGAAGACCTAAACTTTAGGCTCACACTCTCACCGTACATGAAGACGCACCCATCTTTGACGTGGGTCGTCTGAAACGGCATGCTGATCCAGAAGAGATCACATACCCCCATCCGTCTAAGGAGACCGGTGGTGACGCCGACCGTGTGTCGAGCGTTGTTAGCAGCGCGCTTCCCCTGAACGGAAGCACTTATATTGCCACGAGTAGGTGGGCGTTATCGCCACTTCTATCGGGTGCCTCCTGCATTGGTGGATGCCGCCACCAACGCTCGCTTGCTGGAAGATTGCTTGTCCACCGCTCTGTGAAGCATAAGCTTCAGATCCTCGTCTAATGGAGGGGATACCCTAAGAGTTTCGACTCGTTGGAACCGGCCAACACCCTGCGCATCGACGTACCGGGTCTGGTGTTTGTCTATGAGAAAGCCTCCAGTTCTCACTCCGCTAGTTCCAAATGGACGAGCAGGATTAGCGTGATGAGAAGAAACAGGGGGCACAGTACCTAGGTTCTTTTGCGTCAGACTCATCATTATGGATGGTCTGAACGATAGATGCTGGGTCTTTTCCCAACTGAGAAGCAACTGCACCTTTATGGGCAGTGCTCTCATGGATGTCGCTGCACTCGCTAGCGCAGACGACGAGACAGTCGCCTTGTTGACGTTAGGCAAGTTTGCCTTCGCAACATTAGGCGTCTCCATGTAAAAAGCAATTGGTGAATTGTGGATGGGCATTATAGCGCCATCACCCTTCATCATTAGCTTGATGACTTCATCACTACTTTGTGGTGATGGCAGCGGTGTCACCTCATTGAAGTCAGCAACGAGCGATGAATCTACATTCTCACTGTACAAGTGGGATGGATCTTTGTATCCAGTTGACAGCGCGACAGCAGCAGTAGCTGTCGGCGTTGCAACCGAGGCAGTAGGCGACGGCGGCGTATTATCGCGGCGTGGCCAAGAGCCAATACAGGCTGAAAAATTCGGGGACGTGAATGTCCCGGCTTTTAAGAGGCGTATTGTCTCTACGCCAAGACAGGGGAAATGCGAAGCGTTTAAACCCTCACAAAGTGATACGAGTGAGCAATTACCCACGCTTGCAAATGGTGTAACCGGTAACATTGTGAGAGAAGTTAGCCTTGCGGCAATCCTTTGGTTATATGCTCTTTTAGAGCTAGACGAACTGTCTATTGATGAGTGCGGACGAGCCTTAAAGGCTGGCCACTTAACTGAGATGGTGGTCATTCGACCAACGATTGAGTTAAACTCATCGTCACTTCTGGACGAAGCTATCCTGGATGACACAAAAGCTGCACTTAGTGCGCGGAGTGGGTCATCGATCCTTTAAGATCCTATATTATTTCTTAATTAAGAAATTCCAAGATGTGGGATGTACCATCCACAATCTGTTTTACCCCCGGATAGAGGTGTCCGTCATGAAATTGACTTGGTTCCGGGAACCAAGTACTGTGTCACACGACAATGGCCTTTACCAAGGGAGCAGTGAGGTCATCGACGATTTCCTCCGTGCTAAGCACGAGGCTGGAATGGTAGGGAGAGAGCAAATCTCCTCATTCGACACCGAAATTTTGTGTCATAAAGCCAAATGGTAATTGGCGCATTGTACATACTTATAATAAGCTAACGCTGTCACTATACCAGCACAAACCCCCATTCCTAGAAAGGATGTTCTTCAGAAAATTATGGTGGTATAGACACTGCATAAGTGTCACTAGAGACACTCAGTATGGTGGGCCGACCACACTCTGTGGACTTAGACGTGCAACTCCATGTATCTCAGGGGTATTGCACCCTTGAGGTCCCGGCGAACCGGCAATAGTGTCAATACTGACACTGATGGTTTCAGTAGTGAGACTATTGGCGGCACCTCGGCCGGCCACACTCAGTGGACTTAGACGTGTCACTTTACGTATTTCAGGGATATTACACTCTTGATGACTCGGCCTTAGGCCAACAATGCTTAGAGCATTTAGTGAATCGTTATTACAACGAGTGTCACTCGACGGAGTACGTGCCGTTCCACTTCCTTCTTCTGAGTCAGGCTCAGAATTAATGTTTTTAACATTAGAGTTTATTAACTCAGACATGCCAATGTCTAAAACACTGATAGACTCAGTTAATGGTCTGCGCCAAAAGTGCTTTTGTTGCCTAGCAAAGGTGGGTACATGACTCTCCAGAACTTTGCTAGGAACATTGCGCGTGGCGTCTCAGGTCTTAGACCTCCAATCGATCCATGGCTCATGATGTTCAAGCTATGCCATACCAAGGATGAGATCATCTCGAATCAAAATAGGGGACGAGACAGCTTTTGATTCTGTCAAAGTCCAGAAACGTTATGCCTAAGTTCAATGAAACTTTTGGAACAGTGACACGAGACCCAGTCGCTAAGCGAACATTGATTGTACCGCTCAAGCGCTTTAAGTGCCTCAACGTATTGCTGAATTCCCTCAAGAGAAAGACGCCGAGCATGTTTGCAAGACGCTCCTGAGTCAATTAAAATTGACCAATGGCTTATCAAAGCCCTTCACAGTCGCTTGAGCGACTAACAAGCCAGGCTGTACTCACACCCCGTGCCATTACGCTCCGAGCTAATCGGGGCTAGGTCCTGTTTACTCTCACCTCCTAAAGGTTCAACAGAGCTTAGGTTTTCCCCATTAGGGCGCCCTCACCTACTGGGTGTCGACGTTTTCCCGCACCGCACCAAATTTCTGGTATGGGCGACTTAGTCGCAGTGCGTAATGACGCGTGATCTGTATATATCACAAACGGCTTAAAGTCGAGCAGATGAACTCTCAATTTGACGAGAGCATACTTCATAGCAAGTAACTCTTTGTCATGAAATGGGTAGTTCGTTTCCGCAGCTTTAAGCTGTCTAGACTCGAACGCAATAACACGTTCACGCCCATCAACATCTGTTTGTAGCAGAGCACTGCCAATGGCAACATCCGATGCGTCCCAGACGACACTGAAATGCCAATTTTGATTTGGCAGTGCCAGAATCGGGGCATGGATAAGACTATCCTTAACTGCTTGAAAGCATTATGTTCTGTGCTAGTCCAGCACCATTCTGTTTTCCTGTTAAGGAGATTAGATAATGGCCTAGCCATATTAGCGTAATTTTCGCTATATTTGTGTGAATAATTGGCGAGACACAACCACTTACATAAATCCTTTTGGTTTTTAAGAGCCGGCCAATCTACTATGGCTTTACCTTAACGGGGTCCGCTCTAAGGCCTCGCTTCCCAGTAAAGTACCCTCAGAAAGGAATTTCTTCTGCGCCAAAAAAATCATTTAGATGCATTGGCATACAATTTATTTGTGCGCAAACACTCGAGCACAGCTCGCAAATGGTCTGAACAGTTTTCCATATCCGACCGACCCTGCTTCGCACGACTATGGACAAACATGATATCGAAATAAGCCTGTGCATAACCTGAATGAGGGCGGAACAGTTGCATCACTAAACGATTAAATTTTGCCGGGGCGTTGGATCGCTCTTGTGGCATAACCAAATACTCCCATAGCATACCGCTTGGGGGGCTAACCGCTGTAAGCGAGATATCGCTGGCCCGCTTGAGCAGTTGGTAGTAACCATCGACTAAGTCCAGTGCACTCATCTCTCACAGATAATGGCCCGATGGATATCTTTTTTTGCGGAATACAACTTCGAGGTGAAGTATAAGCCTGGCAAGCAGAATGCTTTGGCCGATGCGTTATCACGCAGGCCGGATTATGAGCTTTCTCATTTAACGACTATAATGTCGCCTATTACTGATTTAATCTGTTCGGCTTACGCCAAGGATGTAAAGTTTGTAGCTCTGCTACGAGCTCTAAAGCGCACAGAATCGGGTTTTAAATTGTCGGCACGTTTGCGTGCAAGATTACATCGATTTTATCGACAACAACTTGTTGCTTTATTGCACGGACGCTGCGGATCCTCGCGCGTCATTGTTCCTCATGATGAGGATTTGAAGTACCGAATCCTTTATGATGCACACGATACTGTCCTTGGTGGTCATCTCGGTAGAGAAAAGATCTACGGCTCTGTAAGCCAGATTTATTGGTGGTCCAAACTTTATAAATGGGTCAGCACATACGTTCGCACATGCGAAATTTGCCAGCGGGTTAATTCTCGGCGCATGCCGCTGCGCCTGCCCGTACCCATAGGGTTTGGAGTCTATTAGTGTGGATTTCGTTTTCGGTCTACCAAATGCTTCGACCGGTAACTCTGACATAGTGGTCTTTGTTGACCGATTGAGCAAAATGGTTCACTTAGCGGCTGCGCCGGATACTATTGATGGTGAAGGTATAGCAAGGCTGTCCATCGATCGCGTGTTTCGACAACACGGTTTGCCAGTGGCAATTGTCTCTGATTGGGACCCCCGTTTCACGGGTAAATTCTGGACATCAATTTTCCAAGTGCTTAGCACCAGATTGGACATGTCGACCGCGGACCATCCGCAGACCGTTGGTCAAACTAAACGTGTCAATCGCGTCATTGAAGACGTTATCGCAGCGTGTGTGCTCAGACACCAAAGCGCTGGGGCTCAATGCTCCCAGTGGTGGAGTTTGCGTTATATAACGCTGTACATGCATCTACAGGCTATACTCCGTTCTATGTAAACGGTCTTACCCACCCACGCGTTCCACTAACGATACCACTGCGTGGTTCAGGGCTTGGTGGGGGAGAGTTAGCCGATATGCTTGTGATATTAGCCCTGTTACCGTTCGGAAACAAGTCAGCGAGTTCCTCGCGACGCGATTAAGTGTCTAAAGGCATGTCAGGGACACAATGGCTGATAGCCAAGACAAACAAAAAGAACCGGCAGATGCCAAAGGCAGCAGCTGTAATAATTATTATATGGTCGGAGGCCGAATTTACTAAACGCTAAAACTCAACCTATTAACTTAGTTTTTGCGGTCTTCAAGACCAAATTGCGCCCGCGCTTTATTGGACCATTTACGGTCGTGGCCAAGAAGGGCCTAGCTTACACGCTAAACCTTCCTAGCAAGCTGCGTACACACCCAGTGCTTTACGTTGGCTTGCTTAAGCCATATCGATACCCTTCCCACGTGGACTTAAAGGCGCTTGCGCCGAGACAGGCGGTCGTGCCTCAGACTGCCGCATCCTCACCAGGATGTCCAGCCGGCCCTCTAAATGAGGATGCTGACGCTCCAGCATCGAAAGACGGTTTTGAACCGCCTCAAATGAGCTCTCAACCCAAGCAAGGCTCTCACAAAGAAGTTGCATCTCGTGCTATAAAGCATCAAATGCTTTCGTCGAGATTTCGGCTCCCCCGCGCTGCTATATGCGCGAGGGAAGCTTCAGTTTCACCTGGAGAAACTTTTGAAGCGACGTCGTCGTAAGGCTTAATACCAGTATCTGGTAAAGTGGCGGGTACCCATCTTCTGAATTAGGAGTTTAAGGTTCCTCTTCGGCAAGATTGCCCCCATGCCGTTGACGTTTTTGAGCGCCATGCTCAGGGTCAACTAGCGTCAAACGACGCTTCCCACCACTAGCAGTGGGATTAGGTGGATCTATAGCCTCAGTGCGGCTCCGATTCATGGTTGCACGGTCAACCGAAGCACTGAATTATCGGCTAGACCTTTCTTCGTTTTGTGGCATAAATGCCGACCGTAACTGGCCTTTGGCCTTAAGCTTGGCGAAATCGAAGCAAAGCTTCCGTTCCAAACGAACATCAGCCACATACGCAGACGCTCTAATATTCCAGATATCGCGGAGGCGACGGGCCCGATGCACGCAGTTCTCAAATAAGACTTCGTTTTCACTTCTTGTTTCGTTTGCAAACAAAAAACGATCGGAAATTTTCATATTGAGGTCACCGAAGCCCCACGGGCTTAATCACGTAAACGCGTCAGATACTGAACTCGCGTCATTACCTTTGGGGTAAGGTATCGCTCATGAAGAGCGTCGCGAGCAGCGATCTCCTCCGGCGTCCTCGCCGGGTCACCAGGTCCAGATGACCAGACTTTGACCCGCGATGTCTTTGAGACGCTCTTCCGCACTAAACAGTGTGAATCTATTTTAACTCTGAGCTCTTGCTTTCTCTATCTTGGCAGCTCGACAACGAGCTTGTTCCTCTATGAGGATTGCCCGCTGTTGCTCTTTACGAGGCACAACGACTTGTACTGCTTCAGTACAAGTCCACTTCGAACTGCTTCAGTTGCGAGTGGTGCCCTACGTTATTTCACGTACACTAGTACGTGCAGAGGAAAACTTCTCTTTACGATAACTAACTTAAAGAGGGTTAAATGAAAACTGTATTAACATAATTAAGTTTCTCTTCTTTCTATCTGTTAATGTTAACTTAATTATGAGTTAATACTAAACATGCAAATTGAAATCTTATCTGTCTGTCTCTCTTTGTTTACGTTTACAGCTGATTAGTCTGCAGGATAAATAGATATAATGGCCAATACCTATTTATGGATAAGATTTCTGAACATTACTATATACAGTAATTTTTTTTTAAATATTATCTACCTTCTAGATAATATATTAATTAATTAACAACGTTTAAGTGTTAATTTAATGTAATGATACACCTCGTTACATCAGCTCCCTTAAACGACAACCACTCTGACTGCTATTGGATGGAGTGGTCACTATGTAATCACTTAATTTAAAATAATGTTGATTGGTCAGAGCCATCATTTTAAATTCCATCGCATGAAGAACAAATTTATGCGGGTTGCTGATAGTGCGGCGCCTTCGGCTGCGGTTCGTGCAACCGCGGGTGATGCACTGTTATCTCTTGCGGCAGACGGAACGTCTGCCGTTGTATCTTCTTCTCGCGCAACACTAGATGTTGCGGGAGCGCGTGGTGGTTCACCACGTGAATACGACCCTTCTTTGGAGGTCGACTACGAATGCGAGTCGGACGAAATGGCCGACTCGGGGAGAATAGAACAGTCGCCTGAAAGACGTCAGGCGGCTGACAATGAGCCTTCGAATGAGAGGGCTCATTCTGATAGACGAGTTAATAGTCTATTTAGTTCTGACGATGAGTATGATCCCTCATCGCCCGTACGATCTTTCGTACGGTCTCCCATACGGTCACCTGCACCTGTTTCTGTGCAAGGTGATGACGATGGCGTAAGCCATCGTAAGAAAAGTCCTTGTGGTACCCCTGCTTCAGTGGGTACCACTCTGGGGAGTGAAGACAATAAAATGTCTCATCTCGCCCCTGAAAAGAAGCCGTGGCTTTTGCCAGAACAGCTTATCAATAGCTTGTCTGGAGAAACTACTCCTCACAATATAAATCCTTTATTTATTGCGACAAAGCTACATGGCCTTGATCCCAGGGCGAAGAACTTTCGCGCTGAGGAAGATTTTTATCTCGATGCTTTTCTTAAGCATCGATGGTTTAGTGGCAATAATAAGCGAGATAAAGTCTCGCTTATGCAAGCCTGGAGCGCGTTCATTCGCAATGTCAAAGACATTGGACGCGAAGCCTGGCTTCAAAAACTTAACGCGAATCGCGTTAAATTTGAGAAAAGAACTCCAACCGGTGCAAAGTATAAATTGCATCGGTTGTCACGTGAGGCTGGACTTCCATGCCTCACGTGGGGTGATCCCTGTCCGTGTTGTGTAGACAACTCGAAGAGGGTAAAAGGGGATGTCTATTCCCTTTCTTCGCCCTGGGGAAGGGCTCGCATCTGTATTGAGATGCGGGATGCGACTAACGTTTTGCAGTCGATTTACAGGCGCCAAGGGCGCGTGTTTTCCGATGGACCTTCTGAACCATGGGATGGGTCTCGTCATACTGACGGACAAGGCCCTCAACGTCAGCAACCAGCTGGGAACGAGGCTCCCAGCTGTCATGTGAAGGTGGATAACCGCGCCAGCGAACAAGATAACTCGTTTGCTGCCCCTTCCCATCACGGTGGTTTTGGATACGCTCCATAAGGAAACGTTGGACACCGTGGGAACCCCCCAAAGGTTGTGGTGGAGGAGGGAAAATTAGATCCGAACCGTGTGTCGGATTTAATGTCAAGGATCGACAAAATCGATCACTTCCTCCATGATTCGGAGGAGGAACTTGACCACGAGCGCGGCAAGCGTCGCTCGTTAGAGCAGACGATGCGGATGGAAGACCGTTCGAAGAGTGCGGACTCCATGTTGGAGTACGAACGGAAATATTACGCTGTTCGGGATGAGCTGTCGTCAGCTCATCGCAGTTTCGAAGATATTCGGAACCGGCATGTAAAAAACCCCGGTTCAACATGATCTGGTTCGTGATCACAGGAATCTTTTAGAGATTCTTGAAAAGGGTGGTCAGATCCGTCCGTGGAAGAAGCCGCGTACTGACGGTACGGGCGGAGCCGCCCGACGTGAAACGTAGGATGTGTTCGCATCCTATGTGGCAATTCTATTGTGTACGCATTGCCTCTGCGATCCAGTACATGGAAAGGCCCAATGAACTTGGGTAGTAGTTTACTGCTGCCCACAT
>NC_090625.1:1550193-1565203 GCF_004359215.1 Bremia lactucae
GATGACGAACTAGCTTGAGCCTGTCTCAAGCTAAAGTCCTCCTGTTCCGCAACGGATATTGCTTCTTCAAGCGTATCCAGTTCCAAGCGGAACAGGTGGGTCTTTACGGGACCATCCGTAAGACCTTGCATGAACACCGTAATCAACGTGTGTTCATGAACTGGGTTATTTGTTATACAACTCGCTAAGAGTCGTATGTGCTGGGCATATGCGTGAACATCACGCTGGCCTTGCTTGAGTTTCAGAAGCTCTAAACGAGCTCTGAACTCAGCCCTAGGCGGTTCAAACGTCTGTTTGAGCCGGGCTTAAAAATCTCTAGCGACCCAAAGACATATGGTCGCCCAACTTAAGGCCCAATGCCCAAGTTTTGGCACGACCTGCCAAATGAATGCGACTTGCATTTGCTCGTCGACGATGTGACGTGCTCTTATGGCATCGTCCAACTCGACAAACCATCTCAAGAGGGATTCTTCTTCGACTCCCCTATACATAGAGATGTCAATCTTTAAGGTTTCGGGACGACGCGTGTGCGTTATCCCAGGTACAGAGGTCTGTATCTGTTGTGACCTCAACAGTTCTGCCTGTTGAGAGCCTTGCTGATTCAGCAAGGCTACCTTCTTCTTCACCTCGTCAAGTTCAGGTTGTATGAACTTGGCGATGGCTGAATGGAGGACATCTATGTCCAAACCGGACAGCATGGCCAAGATGGCATCGTTCCTTACTGTTGAACTCATTCATTCGACCGCACTCCTTTCTATGTCACTTAGAAAGGAGTAGATTTCACGCGAAACGTGATGCGTATTCCCACTATCATCTGACATGTCCATGTTAGATGAAGGAAATGTTGTCCTTGGACGGACTACAAAGTGCTACCAGGTGTAAAGGGGCACTACGACTTGTACTGCTTCAGTACAAGTCCACTTCGCACTGCTTCAGTTGCGAGTGGTGCCTTTCGTTACTTCACGTACACTAGTACGTGCAGAGGAACTAACTCAAAGAGGGTAAAATGAAAACTGCATTAATATATTCAGTTTCTCTTCTTTATATTTGTTAATGCTAACTTAATATGAGCTAATACTAAACATGCAAATTGAAATCTTATCTGTCTCTCTCTCTTTGTTTACGTTTACAGCTGATTAGTCTGCGGGATAAAAAAATATAATGGCCTATACCTATTTATGGATAAGATTTCTGTACATTACTATATAAAGTAATTTTTTTTTAAATATTATCTACCTTCTATACAATATATTAATTAATAACCTTTAAGTGTTAATTTCATGTAACGATACACCCCGTTACACTCTTCATCGAGCGGATTCATAATGATGTTGGACTCAGGGTCGTGTGTCCTGCTCAATGCAGTTAAGACATCAGCGGCACCCGTTCTGGGAACGGATTCGGGGCCCGCCAACGTTTATCCGGAGGAGACGTGTAAGAGCGACGCTCTTTCTCCTCATCCTATGATGGAGAGTGACTTTCAAAGTTCATTATCCCCTCATCGTCGAGGAAGGTGCTAAGAGACTGTGACTCACGCGTGATTGTCATGGGAAAAAGGAAAGAAAAACACAACCAAAAGGTTAGCAGTTTAGGTTCCAACCTCAAAGAGGAAATGAAGCGAATGTTGTCACTCGGTGTCAACAGTCTGATGGGGGGGGTAATGCGCACACATTGGTTGGAGAACCGTTGATGTGATACATTTACCTTATGGGTAATATACCCGTTTATCCTATTCTAAAATAGTTAATTACTTAAATCCATTTTATTGTATTAATTTATTCTGGGTAAGAAATGTGGTCGCCGCCAGATATAAATCTGGCGGCCGAAATCTATTTTTGAATTTGCTAGGGTAAGGTTTTAGATTAAATAATTAAATTAAGTGCAGTTCCCCTTTTAATCTTGAAGCGTTAAGTGCCTTCCCAAGGCTTGCGCTTTGATCTATAAGAGATAGAAGCTTTTCTAAAATACATACTCTTGGGCACGAATTGCCACTTGGCTCTACGACTCCTAGAATCCCTTGAACTAGGATTCATTAAGCTTTAGTAGCTTGTACGACTCCCGAGTTGTTAAACCCATCAACTCTATAGAGCTAAAAGACTCTCTGAGTCTAAAAGTCTTCCTCTGACTTTAGGCGCGAGGTAGCTCCGCTACAGTTTACGTAGGCTTCTTATTCGACACAATTATTTGACAACTGGCATATGGTGTCGAAGAGCTGCCTTGCAACAGTGGTTGGATCGCTGCTAAGCAGCTTTTCAACCCAGTACGAGAAAATCCGTTGGTTCAGATGATTGATAAATGCGGTTAGGTGAAAAGCTAGTGCCTGTAACGGGGCACTACGACTTGTACTGCTTCAGTACAAGTCCACTTCGAACTGCTTCAGTTGCGAGAGGTGCCCTACGTTATTTCACGTACACTAGTACGTGCAGAGGAAGACTTCTCTTAAGGCAACTAGCTTTAAGAGGGTAAAATGAAAACTGTATTAAATATAATTAAGTGTCTATTGTTCTATCTTTGTAAATGCCAACTAAATAATAATCTAATACTAAACACGTAATTGAATTCTTATCTCTATCTTATCTGTAACTCTCTCTTTGATTACTCCTACAGCTGATTAGTCCGCGGAATAATAGGTATAATGGTCTATACCTATTTATGGATAATAATTCTGAATATTACTATATAAAGTAATATCCTGCAAATATTATCTACCTTTTTAGATAATAAATTAATTAACAACCTTTAAGTGTTGATTTCATGTAGCGATACACCCCGTTACACTACCCCTCCCTTAAACGACAATCACTCTGAATGTCATTGGACGGAGTGGTCGCTATGTGACCACTTGATTTCTAAAACGATGTTGATTGGTCAGATCCATCATTTTAAATTCCATCGCATGAAGAATCAACTCATGCGGGGTGCTGATAGTGTTGCGCCTTCGGCTGCGGTTCGTGCAGCCGCGGGTGACGCACTGTTATCTCTTGCGGCAGACGGAACGACTGCCGTAGTAACTTCCACTCGCACAACACTTGATGTTGCGAGTGCACGTGGTGATTCACCACGTGAATACGACCCCTCTTTGGAGGTCGACTACGAATGCGAGTCGGATGAAATGGCCGACTCGGAGAGAATGGAACAGTCGGCTGATATACGTCAGGCAGCTGACTATGAGCCTTCGAATGAGAGGGCTGATAGACGAGTAAACAGTCTATTTGGATCCGACGATGAGGATGATCCCTCATCGCCCGAACGATCTCCCATACGGTCACCTGCACGTGTTTCTGTGCAAGGTGACGACGATGGCGTAAGCCATCGTAACCCTGCTTCAGTGGGTACCACTCTGGGGAGTGAAGACAATAAAATGTCTCATCTCGCCCCTGAAAAGAAGCCGTGGCTCTTGCCAGAACGGCTTATCGATAGCTTGTCTGGAGAAACTACTCCTCAAAATATAAATCCTTTATTTATTGCGACAAAGCTACATGGCCTTGATCCCAGGGCGAAGAACTTTCGCGCTGAGGGAGATTTTTATCTGGATGCTTTTCTTAAGCATCGATGGTTTAGTGGCAATAATAAGTGAGATAAAGTCTCGCTAATGCAAGCCTGGAGCGCGTTCATTCGCAATGGCAAAGACATTGGACGCGAAGCCTGGCTTCAAAAACTTAACGCGAATCGCGTTAAATTTGAGAAACGAGCTCCAACCGGTGCAAAGTATAGATTGCATCGGTTGTCACGTGAGGCTGGGCTTCCATGCCTCACGTGGGTGATCCCTGTCCGTGTTGTGTAGACAACTCGAAGAGGGTAAAAGGGGATGTCTATTCCCTTTCTTCGCCCTGGGGAAGGGCTCGCATCTCTATTGAGATGCGTGACGCGATTGACGTTTTGCAATCGATTTACAAGCGCCAAGGGCGCGTGTTTTCCGATGGGCCTTCTGAACCATTGGATGGGTCTTGTCATACTGACGGACGAGTCCCTCAATGTCAGCAACCAGCTGGGAACGAGACTCCCAGCTGTCATGTGAAGGTGGATAACCAAGCCAGCGAGCAAGATAACTCGTTCGCTGCCCCTTCACATCCCGGTGGTTCTGGATACGTTCCACAAGGAAACGTTGATCACCGTGGGAATCCACCAATGGTTGTGGTGGAAGAGGTAAAATTAGATCCGAGCCGTGTGTCGGATCTAATGTCGTGGATCGACAAAATCGATCACTTCCTCCATGATTTGGAGGAGGGACTTGACCACGAGCGCGGCTAGCGTCGCTCGTTGGAGCAGACGGTGCTAGCTTACCATATCAAGTGGTTGGAAGACTGTTCGAAGAGTGCGTACTCCATGTTGGAGTACGAACAAGAATATCATGCTGTTCGCGGTGAGCTGACGTCAGCTCATCGTAGTTTCGAGGATACTCGGAACCGGCATGAGAAGCTTTAGGTTCAACATGAGGATCTGGTTCGCGATCACAAGAATCTTTTGGGGATTCTTGAAAAGGGTGGTCAAATCCGTCCTCGGATGAAGCCGCGTACTGATGGTACGGACGGGGCCGACAAACGTAAAACGTAGGATGCGTTTGCATCCTACTTAGCAATTCTATTGTGTACGCATTGCCTCCGCGATGCAGTATACGGAAAGGCCCAATGAACTTGGGTAGTAGTTTGCTGCTACCTACATTAGTGACTTTATCGCTTAGGTAGGTTTACCGTAGAGAGTAGCACTAGATTATTAATATTTAATGAATGAACATTTGCTTCTTCATATCTGTCTGCATTCTATTTCTGTCGGTCCACTGCATTAGCAATAGAATCCTGAACAAAACGTATTATTGATTCTCGAGTCTGCAGAAATTCTTCTGCCGACTAATTGTTTTTGTCTTTTTCAGTACGCTTTGTGCGTACTATCATGAGATCATTCTCATCTTCGATGTCGATTTCTTCGACATCGACATTACTCGCATCTTCGACGCGTGATGAGCATGAGCCAGAAATGGTTTTGCTCATTCGAGTCCCCCCCATATCCCTCTAATTGGGTGGGTATGCGAGGATGGCGTAAGCCATTCACGAAGAACGGTGTATGCGTTGTAGACGCATGCACCGAATTATTGATGGCGAATTCGACCATCGGTTAAAACTCGCTCCAATTCGGAAACGATTGGACGAAACCTCGAAGTATCTCTTCAAGGACGCGATTTACGCGGTCTGTTTGACCATCCGTTTCTGGGTGATCGGATGTCAACATAGCCAGTCGTGTTCCGATCTATCGGAACACGGATTGCCAGAACTCCGCCGTCAACTGTGAATCTCTTTTCGAGACCAGCTTACAGGTAAACCGTGGAGTTTGAATACCGTGTCGATAAAGACACGGCACAACCCGGAGCCGTAATCGACTCTGGTATTGCACCAAGATGTACCATTTTGCTGATTCTGTCTACAAAAACAAAGATTCCATTGTTTTTGTGGTCGTCTTCGTGAAATCCGAAGACGAAGCCCATCTATACGGACTGCTAACACTCTGCCGGAAGTGGTAGAGGTTGAAGAGGTGCACGGGATATAGGGCTAGGCTTCACCCGTTGACATACACTGCAAGAACGAATGTACTTGCGCACGAACTGATACTGGTGGGGCCAGTAAAAGTCGCGACTTGCTGTGAGATAAGTCTTCTCCAGTCCACAATGTCGACTTGTTGGAGCATCGTGACCCTCATACATGATGCGCAAGCGCAAATCGTTGTGAGTTGGGACGACGACACGTGGGGTGTCGCCGGTAACGGCTGTGTAATACAATAAGCCGTTACGTGTTGTGTATCGATCGGGTAACAATCGATATAAAGCCGGTAAATCTTTAAAAGATTTATCGGATGGATTCATTTATTGGTCCATAAAATATAGAAGGTCCTTATCTTCTTTGTAGGCTTTCTTTGCGTCATCAACTAAGACACTCGTAGTGAGTATCGCAACAGTGGAATTATCTTCACTGTTGGAGTGCACTGCTGACTCGAATTGGGTCGGCGTGATAACGCATCAAAAACGACATTAAGTCGTCCTGATTTATATTCGACGGAGAAATTATACTCCGCGATGAAGGATAGACACCTCGCCATCTTTGCGAGAGGTGTGGGATTGTACGGCCGTGCGTAATGACGCATGGTCCGCATATACGATGAGCGGTCGATCTCCTAAGAGATAGACCCTAAATTTAGCCAATGCATATTTCATCGCAAGAAGTTCCTTATCATGCACTGAGTAATTGCGCTCAGCTGGTTGCAGCGGGCGCGATTGGTAACAGACGACGCGCTCCGCGCCGTCTGTATCGTATTGCATTAACGCGCAGCCGATAGCGAAATCGCTGGCGTCACAGACCACATGGAATGGTCTGTCTTGATCTGCAATCGCCACGATGGGCGATTGCATCAAGCTTTGCTTGATGACTTCAAACGAACGCTGACAATCAGCGCTCAATAACTATTCTTCGTCTTTTTCAAGAGAAGAGAGAAAAAAACTGTCATCTCTGCATAATTTCGGGAGTACTTGTGCAAGTACGCCGCTAATCCAAGGAACTTTCTAAGTCCCTTGGCATCGACTGGAACTGGCCAGTCGGTGATTGCCTTGATCTTTTCGGGATCAAGGCGCACGCCGTGGTTGCCGACGATGCACCCAAAAAGTTGTATTTCGCTTGCAGCGAATATACACTTCTTGAGATTTGCATACAACTTATGATTTCGCATAAGTGTAAGAGCTTGACGAACGTGATTTTTATGAACTTTCACGTCCGTCTTCCCGTCCATAGCCCGGCTATGGTCGAATACATTGTCAAAATAACTCGGTGCGAATTCTCGCTCCGGTCTTAACAGATTCGTTACGCACATTAATGTTGCAGGGGCGTTACTAAGCTCCTGAGACATCACGAGCCTTTCCCAGAGCATCCGACTGGGAGTGCTCACTGCTGTGTACGGGGCGTCCCGTTCACGCATAAGGATTTGATAGAACCCATCCATCAGGTCCATAGACAAAAAGATCGTACTCTTAGACATACCATATATGATTACGTATTTCTATATATCGGCGTTTGGGCCGGTACCGTTGCAGCATTCAGTTTGTTGAATACGTGCAGTATCCGCCACCCTCCTGTGGCCTCCGCACACAGAAGAACGGGGGGGTTATGTGTGGAGGTTGTCTCCCTTTCATGGCCCGCTTTTAATCGATCTTAAGGAATATATCGATCACAAGTATTTGTTCACGAGGCAGTGGCCACTGCTTCATGACACAGTACTTCGAGCCCGGTTTGAGCTTGATGTCATGTCGAGTGCCTTTATCCTTAGGCAACTCGCATGGAACTGCTTCAGGGAAAAAATTCATGAATTCAATCAAGTCCTTGTAAAAAGGATTTGTCTTAAGTGACTCGCAGGATTGAGTAGAATATCTCTCAATCCGAGTCTTCACATCGAGGACACTTTCGCCCATCGACGAATTGATGAGAGCCCATTCGTTCTCTGCAAAAATACCGCTGACCGAATATCAGTTACGTATTTGTCCTCATTGACGAGTACGCAGATCTGCTTGATCTTACCACTTCGTAGATCTCTCAGCAACCGCTTAGGTTCTAGGGTTGGTAATTGAGTTATCTCCGAAGTTAATTTCGGAAGGCGCGCGTACTGATTAAGAGTATAAGCGCCTACTCTTGGTCCGTCATTGCCCAATACATTCAATGTCTCGGTTTCTTTCTGGGATTAATCCACACGCTGCCGAGGGATCAATCCCTCGGGATACTAAAGTCTAGTCACTTCAATATTCACTATTTAGGGAGTTTCATCTCAAGTACGTGGGAACTTTTTCCCTCAACATCTTCTAAATGTGATTGCGCTATCACAGTTGGGTCATCTACGGTCGATTCTTTGCTAGCTTATATTAAAACACTTGCTTGAAAGAGGGTTAAAAGTATAATGTAATTTAATAAAATTAAGCTCTTCTGTTTCTATCTATTTAATACTAACTTAGTACAAAAAAATTTTGTACTAATACAAAACATGTATATAGTCTTATCTGTCTCTCTTTGCGCTCGTCCAGCGCTGACTTGATTTACTGGCCTATATGTACGAATGGATAAGCTTTCCGAATATTACTATGTAAGTTTTTTTTTTATTCCAATATTATTCACGAAGTTGTTATATTCACTACCTTTTTTAAAGTACACGTCTCACTAAACAAACTAAACATTCCCTACTACGAACCACGCATAGAACAACAAGACTTAATGTTTGTCCATTCTTACTTACCGAAAAATTTTCAAAAAAAGACAGGAAATGAATTTGAAGGTGAAAATCCACTGCATAATCATGAACCTTCCTCTCATCCATCTGGTCACCCATCCCACAGAAAGCTTTAGCTTGAGGAGGCAAAGGATGTAAGGAACATAACTCTTGCTGGTATTAAACAACTTGGGATTTGGTCAACAATACGCAAAACAAACTGCGGATCACTTGCTTGTCTCCGAACCATCTACAGTGAACGAGTCAAAGTGCAAACTGAGATATTAGCAGGAAGAACACCCCTACAAACACTTCTTGATGATTTGAGAGACAGCAATTCCATGTATTTGTCGGCTTTAGATGACCATGAAAGGATCACAGCTAATTTCTTTGCTCAGAAGCAAGCACTTAACTCGCGAACCACTATCATCATGTAATCCTTATGGATTGCACTTACAAAACAAACAGATATCATCTTCCATAACTGCATTTTGTTGGCATTACCAGCTTCAATTCTCAATTCACAATGGACTTTTGCTTTCTCCGAGATGAAAAAGAAAAGGGCTATACGTGGGCCTTGACCAAACTTATCACCATCTGGCCAGACACTTCTTTACCTAGGGTTATCATCACAGACCGTGAATTGACACTCATGGCAGCTGTAGGCAAGATATTCCCATATCGGTGAACCTTCTGTGCAGATGGTAGATAAACAAAAACGTTTTGGCTAAGTGGAAAAGACCCTTTCCCGCAGGCCTTTTGCGGAATGGAATTTTATGCAAGTGGCAGGCATTTGTGGTCGCAAAATCGGAAGATAATGTATCAATCACAGTTGGAAAACTCGCAACTTTTCTTTTGCCTTTCCTGAAATTCTTGGGTATATTACCAAAACATGGCTCACCTACAAAGATCAATTCGTAGATGCTTGGACCTCAAAAGATCGTATTTTGGCAACAAGGCAACATCACGGATGAAGGGGCCCATGCATACATCAGAAAATTTCTCCAAGTGTCAACTGGGGACCTGCTCTTTGTATCTAACAAGCTTACACTGCTGTGAAACATCAGGTTTGTTGAATTCTTATGTTATTTCCAAGCAAAGGCCAAAACAAATTCATATTTCGTTAGTCAAATCCTGTATTTTATACATTTCCTGAAATCACAACAGGTGAAGGTAATGGAAGCAAAGCAAAGTGAAAATAAAATGCACCATATGCTTGGCAACCCCCCAGTCTTTACCTCGGTCTCGGGAAAAATCTAAAATTTGCTCTGAAAAGATGTCTAACAGAGTTTTAAAAGTTATAGGGAAATCTTGAGCCTTGCAACGGCATCATGGGAATCTCTTGTATGCATATGGTTCAGGAACTTGTGAATAAGAGCGGCATGCTAACTGCAGATGATTTTTATGAACAATGGCATCTCCATTGGAAGGAAAGAACCAAAGGCTCAATTTCTGACCAGAATTTTGACAATGACATCAAAATGCAAAGGGAAGTCATTAGCAAGCGCTTGCAATTATTGCCAGTAGCAGCAAATATTGAAACCATTGCACAAGTTACTCAACTTTTGAACTGGCAAAGCAAATTGGTAAAGCCCAAGCCTCCAGCCATTAATTTTGAAACCCGTGGTCGCCCAATCAATGCCCGAAACAAATCAAAGAATACTACGAGGCGTGACTTATCAGAATTTGAGTATGTACATATCAAGTGTAACGGGGTGTATCGTTACATGAAATTAAAAATAAAAGATTGTTAATTAATATTATCCAAAAGGTAGATAATATTTGGAGGAAATTAATTTAAATAGTAATTTCCTGAATTCTTATCCATAAATAGGTATAGGCCATTATGTCTATTTATTCCGCAGACTAA
The DNA here is from genome assembly GCF_004359215.1 of Bremia lactucae. Taxonomy (NCBI): domain Eukaryota; phylum Oomycota; class Peronosporomycetes; order Peronosporales; family Peronosporaceae; genus Bremia; species Bremia lactucae. Next base: position 1,560,296 of record NC_090625.1, read on the forward strand.
TCAGCTGTAGAAGTAATCAAAAAGAGTTACGAGATAAGATAGATAAGAATTCATTTACATGTTTAGTATCTCGATGAAGCTGTAGAAGGTGTAGGAGTCACGCCTCTCGCAGAAGCACATCCTTTCCGGTGTCCTGCGTAGTTAAGACAACATTTACAAAGATAGATTAACAAGACACTTAACTATATTAATACAGTTTTCATCTTACACTCTTAAGCTAACTTCCTTCAGAGAAGTATTCCTCTATACGTACAGTGTACGTCACCTAACGAGAGGAACCACTCACATCTGAAGCAGTGTGAAGTGGACTTGGACTGAAGCAGTACAAGTCGCAGTGCCCCGTTACAACTTGCATTTGCTCGTCGACGATATGACAAGCCCTTATAGCAGGTATCGTCAAACTCAGCAAACCATCTTGAGAGGGGGTCTTTTTGAACTCCTTTATACTTAGAGATGTCGATCTTTTAAATTGGAACGATGCGTGTGCGTCATCCGGGTTCAGAGGTCTGTACCTGTTGTAACCTCACTAGTTCTGCCTGTTGAGAGCCTTGCTAATTAAGCAAGGCTAATTTCCCCTTCGCCTCGTCAAGCTCATGTTGTATGAACCTGGCGATGACTAAATGGAGGGTATCTCTGTCCAAACCGGCCAGCATGGCCAGGATGGTATCGTTCTCTACGGTCGAACTCATTAGTTCGACCGCACTCCTTTCTATGTCACTTAGAAAGGAGTAGCTGTCACGCGAAACGTGATGCGTGTTTCCGTTACCATCTAACATGTTCATGTTAGATGATAGGAACTGTGGTCCTTGAACGGACTACAAGTGCTTCCAGGTGTAACGGGGCACTACGACTTGTGCTGCTTCAGTGCAAGTCCAATTTGCACTGCCTCAGTGCGAGTGGTGCCTCACGTCACTTCGCGTACACTAGAACGTGCAGAGGAAGTCTTCCCTTTTAAACGCTCGCTCTAACGAGGGTTAAATGACAACTGTATTAAATATAAAAAAGTTCTTCTATCTATCTACTTAATACTAGCTTAATTATAAACCAATACAAATATGTACTTAAAGTCTTATCTGTCTTTATCATTGCGCGCGTCAAGCGCTGACTGGACCGGGAGAAAGTAAGTATAATGGTCTATATCTACCAATAAATAAGTCCTTAGAATATTACCATGTAAAGTAATATTCTCCAAATATTCTCTACCTTTTAGATAATATATTAATTAACAACCTTTAAGTGTTAATTTCATCTAATGATACACCCTGTTACACTGTACATATGCTTAGCGCTTAACGCCTGCGACTGAACGCCATAAGTTTTTTTCGAAGATACAATTCTGATCGAACGAAGAGACATCCGACGGATACGGGCGTCATTTTCGGCCAACGCACAAACGCAATATTGCCTAAAAAGTAATAGCTTACCGCTTTGGAATTTGGCCAACCAAGACCAGTCGAGTATTCGAATATCCTTCCCGCGATGGCAAGTCACAAATTCTGAAGCCGCAGACACTGAGAAAATCTACTTGTCCGGTGGTGAAGTCTCGGCGATTTCAATTCGGCGGGCCTAACCGCCTGGATGTTTGGAACTACCAGATATTTCCAGTACTGCATGGGATGCTGTCACATCCCGCTATCGACCCAAAATTCGCTACGACCAGAGCAAGGAATGCGGTCTTTCCACCAGTTCGGGGCTATGGCGCTTTGTAGTTTCTATGACGCTACATTTTATCTGGATCGAGCGTCTACTCGCATGAAAGACGCGTCTTTACCATAGGGTGTAAACACCGTGAGGGCCACAATCGGTTCCTTGCTGGAGTATTTGGTTGAAGATCAGTCATCGAGAAAAAAGAAAAGCGATTTGAGACATGCAAAGCACCGCGTTCAGCCCAGACAAGGTCTCGAAAACGTAAAAAGCGAGCATCCAATCCCAGCTTTACGACTTACAGAAAAATGTCCGACAGCAAGACACTCAAGCTATTGGCTAAGCTCGAATCCAACTTGATTAAGCTGTTCCTCGGTATCGTGTCAACTCTGTGATTAATTCCGCCCACGCTTTTACGAAACAACGTAACTTCAGGGAGTCACCCGAATGAGCCAGTGCACCCAAGACACTACTTTTGACTTCCGAACCGCAATACCGAGAAGTTAACAAAGCAATTTTTCCGTCCGCTGGATACAAGTCGGCGGTTGACTGTGACATCTTCAATGGTTAAGTATCTGCAGCTGACATGTTGAGCTCGATTCGACGCATAAAAGCGACGTCAGCACCCGGCATGGACGGTTTGACGGCTGTTATTTACCAGGTAGCTTTAAATGATTTGGTGAAGCAAGTCGTCGACAAGGATATGTAAGCATCTTCACAAGTAAGAGTCGCGCGCAGCACCTGGTAACTACAGTCCATCACTCGCGTGAAAGTCGACATGAATGTCCTGTTGAAAGCGCTGCCTTACCGACAGCAGCACTTTATAGCTGATTTATTCCATCCGGACTAGAGAGGCTTTGTTAGAGGTCGATTAATCCATCGCCACATCCAATTTCTTTACTCGCGGCTAGGCAACACCTTGTGACCAGTCAGGATGCAGAGTGTACGCGTTGATTCTTGATTCTGAGACGGCATTTGAAGCGTATCAACTGGGATTGCATGTTCAGCCTGCCGAAGCAGATGAATTTCTGTACACAATTTACGCGACGGATCCGGCTGGTAACACGGTTCCTCAAGCGCATCTAGTCATCACTATATGGCATTCAGCCCGCGCTGTACCCGACTCGGAGTGTGAAACAAGGCGACCCGCTGTCTGCGCTTCTAAACATATTTACCACCAAGCCTCTTGGCAACCTTCTCAGGTCTAACAAGAAATATGGCGTATGCTTCAACGCAGACCAAACCACCATAAACACTTACTTGCCACCGACTCGACGCTTCTAAGTAGCTAAATCGTAGGTTTGCAAGTCCACCTTGAAGCTGTGGAAGTAATGCGACGGCTCCGTTGCAATGCTCAACCAATCCAAGTCCACACCTGCTCGCGCTGAACAGGAACCAAAATTGTCACATACTACCTCGTGTGCACGTATTGGGCCGTACGTAGACCATTAAATTTCTCGGGATCCTGTTCAAAGTCTTCAGTCAATTACATTCTCATAAATTTGCTGAAGAAACGCTTTTACAACGGGTTAAAGTAGTGGTGTCGACGGCAATGACGCTTCGAGGCCGTCTCCTGGTCGCTGCTTTTTCGGCTGTTACACTGCTAAACCATAGAACGATGGTAGTTCATGCAGAACAAGCTCGTGCCAGTCAAAAGCACGATTGCCACGCGTCACACGTTTCAGTTGACCCCCAGTGATCTTGGTTGCTTGGGTATACTAAGCCTGGCAGCACATCTCAAGCGACAGCGTAATCAACTACTTCTGTAGTTTATTGATCTCCGACAATATTTAATACTCGGAACTGAACAACGGTAAGATCTGAAATGCTAAGGCTGGTTCATCCTTGCACGGGTCGGTTTATTGCCTTGGATTTTCTTACCATCTCTCCGCTCCGTCATGGTAGATTTTAATTGGTCGAGAGCGTCATGGACAGCATAGTACAAGATCCGATGGAACGTCACGTGGCCGATCTTCCTCTGACGAGCGTGCCTGGTACGCGCTTCATTTTTACTGAGCTGGTCCACTCAGACGCAATGCTTCACTTTGAGGGATTGCCGCGGATTACCCCACACAGATCACACCGACGATACATTTGTATGGAGATTGAACCACAACAAAGCTTCTGACCTGACGTAACGCAAGTATCTGGTGTGCGGTCACTCGCTAACTTTAAAACAGTTTCTTGGCCGTCGCAACAGGATTTTGTAGAGCGTCACATCGAAGTTACATTTTGGATCTGTGCTGCCTAAAAGACAGGCAGAATTGGTGCGCGTGCTGCGCATTTAAGCAACAAAGTTCGTCACGCAACTTGAAACAACACGATTTCACTACAGTCGACGCCAACTTCTTCCCTATCTACGATGCAGAAGTGGCAAGAAATTGCGCTTGGTTCCGTTGGATCGCTGTCTGCACAAACTTCGTATCGCGTGGACACTAAAGCTGCCGACGAAGCCACATTCACTGACGAACTACTTAAGGCGGGATAATGACGACCAGGAACAGACTTATGCTCAGAACATCAAGCGCTTGCAGCTGAACTTGCTCCCATATGTTGCAGATCTGCAGTTCCGAGTCGCATTTCGTCTTCCAACAGTCCGCTCACAATTCTGGCTCTTTCGGAGGAGGGATGCCATCCACGTATTCGATATGCATCGTGCTAGGTGCGGCACAAGTAGAGCTGAAAATGGTTGTTATTCGACTACACGCTCGCAGTTCAGCTCTGAAATTATGATTAGCAACTTTTGTCATATTTCACCGGTTCCGCGCGACATGATCAAAAATTGAGCTGGCGACGAAGCCGAAAGTCCGTAACTAGTAAAGGCCAGCGTGGCAGTGATCTTGCGACGCTGGGCACACGCTTCGACCAGAAATTCTCACTTCGTCTGGATGGCGCATTGTTGCGCGAGACATTTGCCAAAATGGTTTCTACAAAAAAAAAATTGATCCAGCTCCGCCTGGATAGGTAGCAATGTGCTACGTATAACAAATATCAAGGAACGACTCGTGGCGGCGCGGGAGGGCAGCAAGCGCTTCGTCATTTATCCAGCGAAGGATGGCTTGGAATCGCCGGTACGCCTTCATCAGTGGGCAGATGATGTATCGGGCTAAAGTTGCCCTCATGTTACACAGTCCCCGTTAAGTGCACTTGGTGTACTTTAGGGGATTGTAACGGTGTGTCCTTACATGAAATTTACACTTAAAGGTTGTTAATATATATATTATCTAAAAGGTAGGAAATATTTGCAGGATATTACTTTATATA